>NC_135186.1:9326708-9429208 GCF_041146795.1 Maylandia zebra
CGTTATATCCACGACAGAACAAAAGCAGAATCGGCAAATACAGACTATTATGTCTGTTCCCATCTACCCAGCACGGCAACATACCCCACACTATATATGTTCCTGGACTAACTCTCAGGGAAGAACTACTCTATGATACTAGCAGAGAAAGGGGACTTTGTGTCCTCTTCAACAACACATGCTGCACTTACATACCAGACGATGTACATTCATCAAACATGACTGACGCCCTGAATGCTGTGAGACAGATCCAGCAGGCCCAAAAATCAGGACTATGTAAGTGATACAAGTGACTGGTTTTCTTGGCTTTACACTGGCTCCTGGTTACAGGTGCTAAAAAGACTACTCATCGGAGTTGGGATATTTTTACTTTTATTTTGTGTCTTTGTAACGTGTATATTGCCATGTCTAAAACTCATGATTAACCGCATAATATTTTCTACTGTTGCTGCATAAATAGCCATGACAAGTGATGATGATGATAATGACCCCGACCTGTTGGAACATGAAGACTTTGTGTGATTAATGACAAACTGGTATCTCACTTAAAGTTTTTCTGACAACAGGAGGGAATGTCAATGGAAAATTGTATTTAGTAGTCAGTATAATCTTTTAGTGATATAAGTTTGCATATGGTAGAATACTGCATGTAGTTATTTGTATTAGAAAATATTCAACCATGTATACTTAGAGGCATATAATTAATTGTGTGTGATCTCTAACAGGCTGCAGGCTTGGGGTGCATCCCAGGAATGCACCCCCACGCCTGGGAGCGTGGGAGAGGTCGCACCTTGTTTTATTGTTTTAACGTAGCTATGTCTGTTTCAGTCTAAGTGCTTTAACTGCTGGACTTCCTCACCGTGCCATCTAGGGTGGGGGAGACTACCCTCTTTATGACCAAGGATGTACCTTTTGTGTTTGTATGTTATATGACCCTTTTGATCAGCAGTGACACACACACACACACACACCATACACACACACATACGCTCAAGAGTATAAATAAAGACCAGGGCAGTTCTCTCACTGGAGTCTCTTAGTGTGGAGACTGCCCTTGCTAGCAAGAACTTCTGTGTGTTTCTCTTCTCTGAGTCTTTACTGAAGAAGTGTTTTAGAACATTTTCCCTAACAATAACACTCACTGTTATTCCTAAAGGTGTGATGGCAGGAAGGTGTGCGAGATAAACACAAATGTCGTTCGTACCTCGGATCCCTGCGTCGGCATCTTCAAATACCTGGCGACCAACTACACCTGCTTCCCAGCAAGTCAGTCACATGTCTGCATGAGTCTGCTAACCAGTCTGTGTGATGTGATTGATGTTTATTTTTGTTGGGTTTTTTCTAACAGTTCAAACAGTGACCTGTGAGGGTTCTTTGGCACATTTGTACTGTGGTAAGATTGTTTTTTTGTATTTGTGTTGGAACAATGTGACGAACCTACAAATGAGCTACTTTTCATTCCGTGCCTCTTTCCTCTTCTTTGGCATAGATGTTGGGCAGGTAATATTGGTCTACGGAGCTTACTACGGACGCCTTGACAAGACCACCTGCTCTTTCAGGCGGCCTGACTCTCAGATTCAAAATGTGGACTGCTCAAACCCCACTCCCAAAGTCGCTGAGAGGTCAGTGAGTGAAGCATAAACAAGTTCCCTTGTTCACTTCGGAAGGAAATAAGGCAAAGAATGAACCACGATGGTGGAGGTTTTATATACGAGGATTAAAAAAAAGAAAATAATTCTAGATGTTGCCCATATTTAGTAATGTATTCCATGGGATCAGTGACTCAATGGCCCTTTTCAGTCATGCCATTCTACGTTTACAGGTGTAACGGGAAAAATAGCTGTACTATCAGCGCCAGCAACTCAGTGTTTGGAGACCCCTGCTTTGGCACGTACAAGTACCTGGAGGTGTCTTACGTTTGTGATTGTAAGTACCTGTTTAGCTCTGTCAGTGCAAACAGCCAATCTAGCCATAAAGAGTTTTTGTGTCGGGGTGTGGAGAAATGCAAGATACACACTGAATATGGCAACAATCTTACCATACCTTTGTTTTCCACTCTTTTGCAGATCCTGTCACCATCACTCCATAAACGTCTCTGATATTAGTTTCATGTCACAAGCATTTAATTTACTTTCACAAATATAAGATTAAAATTTCTGTCTCATTCAAATTTTGAATAGGACACTTTGTTATTCTTGTGGTTTCTCACTGGGAAATATATAATATTTGTCAACTCTGTACAATCTGCATAACACAATAAACATAGCAAATTTGCATACTATAAAAGCTTTGAGTCTTGTTTTATGTTGTGCTGCTGCACAGGAAATGATGCGGTTTATTTTTCCTGTTTGGGTTGTATTCTGCATGAGCAGCTGTAATCAAGAATGTCAATATCTACAATCAGAAATAAAGTTTATTAAAACCTACTTAGGAATGACTTACTTGAAAAGTTGTTTTTTTTAAAGGAATTCTGAAAAAAGCCAATAAAATCTGCCACTAATAAAAAGTGACTACCCCGAGTTAAAATCAACCACCATTTCCACATGAATGGCTATCTCCGTTTTAAAAATGATGCCTCAGATGCACAGCATGATCGCTGAATTTGGAAATGGATTTATTAAAGTAATTATGGTTCAAAAAGCTTTACATGAATCAGCAACATGTATTAACAATGTCAGAGTTTTTCAAAATAAACCATTGTTCGACATTGTTATTGTATGTTTGAAGCACGTTTAAGTCAAAGTCATAAACATGAGCCTCAATGCTCACACAGCCCCATCCTTTAAACTGTTAAAATAACTTCACGTAGCATGTGAATGAGTACAAACATGAGGTTTAATCCAATGCACTGTTACCAAATAATAGTCAAGTTGTTCATGTCGTTGGAGAGATCTGTCTTTGACGGGTACACCACCTTCAGGTTCCCGTCCTGGTCGACCGTTCGCACCTGCTGGATGATCAGCTGGCTGGATGCCTCGCTGCTGTCAGCAGGCACTGGTGGGCCACCCCCTTCTCCATCTGACCCCGCCTCTTCCTGATGCTCTGCTGTGAACTTGTTCAACTCTGCCATTTTCTGCAGAGAAACATGAACTGCCTGTTAAATGTGTGTATGCAATTTTTTTCGATTGTTATTTTACCAAGAAGTCCCTCAGAGAGAGATCAGATCACCTCAAAAGTCTATACAAAACACCCCATAATGTAAAAGTGAAAAAGGTTGGATTTAAATTCTTTATAAAAACTAAAAACACATTGGTATTCACAGCCTTTGCCATGACACTCAACATCTCATTGAACCCTGATGGAGCTTGAGAGGTTTCCCCAAAGAATAATGAGAAAAACTACAGGTATGCTAAACTTGTAGCATCATACTCAGAAAGACTTGAGGCTGTAATTTCTGCCAAAGGTGCTTCAACAAAGTATTGAGAAGAGGCTGTGAATTCTTTTATACACGTTATATTTTTGTTTGGTTTTTTTACTTTCAAAAGATTTGCAAGGACTTCAAGCATTTTTTTTTTCAATTTGCCATTTTTATATAAAGAAAATTAATTTGTCCATTTTGGAAAAAGGCTGGAACTTGATGCGCTGCATAACACTCACCGAAAATTTCTCCTTTAATAATTTTTTTATAATGCCTTTACATTAAATAATCAGCCTAAGCATGGAAAATTTCAATTCTTCTGCGAGGTGTGTAGTAAGAAAACGCCAATTATAAGGTGCAAATACTGTGTAACACTACAAAACTGCTCCACAGACACACACACACATAGAAGTAAAGGTACTTCTTAATGTCACTGATTGTCTCTGCTTTCTTTGATTCATTCTACTCAAAAACCTCTGTTAGGAATTTAAAGCACTTCATGTCACAGCACTGACTCCTTTTTGTATTTAAGCAGTTCTACAATTAAGAAAGTCCGGCTTTGTACACTGCTCACAGGTTGCAACACCTTTCTGAGCTCTCTTCTTCAACTTTCTTCATTTCCTCCAAACAGTACCGCTCATGACAAGGTGTTAACGGCCTAGAAATACCACTCAGGAGAAAAAATTAGTGGACTTTGCAAACTGCAAAAAAACTGATTCTGTTAAACAGATTTCCTAAACCAGACGTGTGTACCATCATCAATCCCCATTCCGGCCTTACCAGTAGCATTATCCTCGCAGTGTCAGTCTACTAAAAGGTTTTCCATTAACTACCAAGCACATTACCATGACTGAGGCTTTCACTTGCTCAAAAACATTCCCCTTAAAACTACCCTCAGGACACTGTTTTTCCTTCAGGGTCTCTCTAACAAGTATTACAGTCAGAACTGTGCATCCCTGTCTCGTGTTGTGATACAGAGATAAATTATCATTCACTAAAGAAAAGGCAGTGCACTTACTACAATCAGAGCATCCATAACATCTTTACAGGTCTGCAGGCTGGTCGCACTCGTGACCTCCACGAACAACTCTTTGGTCGTCTTCTTGATCTGTACAGTAAAGCTCATGTAATTATTTCCGTCAGATCACGAAAAGACATAAAAACAGCACAATGATACACAGAACATCAGCTGATAAGCACCTCTGATGAGCTTTAATTCTGTCTCGTTAAATCAGGACAGAATGCAAGCTGACTTGTTATTTCTCTAAAAATCAAATCCATTGTATTCTGTAAAAGTAATGTAAATATTAATGTAAATGACTAATATAAGATAGGGAGAATATCCACATGTACACACCTTGGTTTTCTCACTGTTGGTGATTGGTGGGAATGAAATCACGTCACCTTCTGCATCTACTAGACATGGATAGAGTGGCTTTCCTTGCAGAAGCTGGAGGTATCTTTAAAAACAACACAAAAAGAACAAAAAACTGTTTGGCTGGTGACAGAGACAACAGAATAGGCGAGAGGTTTGTCTGCAATTAAAACCATTAACCTTGCAGAACTTAAAACTCATTTTTAGGTGTTCTGGTATTTATTTCTGAAACCTCAGCCGAAGTCTTGGCACTGCCCCTGACTTTTTTTTAAACAGAACAATACTTAGTGCTCAAGGCCAAAATACTCAAACCAATTCTGTGGTCTGACACACCTCTGCTGCCCTCATGTGTTTAAACATCTCGCACACCTCTAATCTAAACAGTCCCTTGGATTTTTTTACATAAATTGTTTTTTGTCCTTAAAATTGGTTCGAGCCTTGAACACAAAGGTTTTATGAGGCTGACTAATGGAGATCTTTGACCCAGTGTTAACAAAGCTTGTGCTGTGTGGAAAGGTCACATGCAGTACTGACTTGTGGAGGCCTGTAACATTCTGCCTCTTCTTCTGCTTCCTCAGCTCTTCAGCCTCTAGATGAAGATGCCTTATAAGCTCGACGGCGGTCATCTCCTTCCGACCCAGCGCAACAATCTAATGGTGAATAAACATGTGAAATTAGGAGTCTTTTTTTTTAAAGAGTGTTTAACAAACAAGACTTCTCTGTCATTTGTACCTTGAGCTGGGTAGGTTGTTTGACATCATACATAAGGGGACTTTTGAGCTGCTGCACATCATGAGTTGCAATGGTTGCTATGGTCCTCTTACCACACAAGTCATCGTGAAGTTTTGTCTGGAAAAACAAAAAGCTATTCTTTATGGACTCTATAACACATATTTGGGTATGTCAGATGTGATGCCGAATTAATATCATAGTGAGGTTTTGGATCTTACCTGAGCCATCAGAAACCGTTTGAGAGCATTCCCAGACTTTAGGTTCATACCTCTGACTATGCAGCACACCAGGTAGGGTCTCACATCTTTCACCTCTGCACTCACTTTGACTGTAAGTGCCGTAGGAGCATCTGAAACATGGAGAACCCTCACCACCATCTTGTTCAGCTCTTCCACCTCATCCTGCTCATCTGATGCCTTCTCCTTCTTCTTCCTCTGCTGCTGCCTTTTTTTCTTGTCTGTGCTGCGTCCTCCGTCAGCATCACCTTTATCTTCCCCTTGTTTGCCTCTTCCTTTTCCTCTCAGGTAATCGAGGATCGACTTGGTTTGGCACCCGTTGACCATCTTCTCCAGACGCTTGTCATTCAGCTTGTTGCCTTTGAAGCTGATTTCCTTCAGCTTGGGGCAGTCACTCAGATCGGAGGGAATCTCTCTCAGCTTATTATTGGAGAGATCCAGGACCTGCAAAGATGGGCCAGAGGAAGACAAAAACAAGGGCAGAGTGTCACAGGAGTCTCACACTCTAAAAAAGTACCCTGAAGTTTAAGTGTACATAATTTAAGCTTTTACAGCAACCAAGCGGGCACACATATAGGACCTTCTATTTACAAAGCATGTTTAAAAATGTGACAGTTTATCCAGCATATAATATTAGCAAAAAGTGAAAGCCATCTTAAATCATATGTTAAGAGCTTTCCTGCCCTGGTGAACATGGCTCATATTGTGGTGAGCCATGTGTCGAGCAAAATAAAATTAAGGCAGGTTTACACTTGTTGATTGGTGGAAAACAACATTTTTGTGAATGGAGTTCACCTTCAGAGCAGCTAGTTTGTGAATCTCTCCACTCAGCTCTTCAATTAAGTTGTCAGAGGCCACCACGGTGCTGAGCAGGTCCAGTTTCTCAGAGTAAAAGTCAGCAGGAAACCCGATGACGCGATTCTTGGAGATGTTGATGGAGGAGAGCTTGGTGCACTGAGAGAGTCCCTCAGGCAGGACCTCCAGGTTGTTACAGCTCACATTGAGCGTGTTCAGCTCCCTTAACTGGGTGACCCCCTCTGGTAAGACTGTAAGGTTGTTGACTGACAGGTCTAGGACCTTTAGAGACTTGAGGTTGCCGATGACATTAGGGATGGATGCGAGCTTGTTTCTGCACAGGATGAGACTCTGGAGGTTTGTCAGATGCCGGATATCCTCGTGGATCTCTGTCAGACTGGGGCACTGGCTAACTTCCAGATAATTCAGTAGTGTCAGAGAGTAGATGGAGGAGTCGAGTCCCCCGTTTGAGGAAATTCTCTTATCAACAGCGGGCCCCTGTAAAACCAACTCACGCCTCTTCTCTGTCGCTGCTTTTTCTACTTCTGGCCATTTCTTCGTGTCATCCATGCTGCTAGATTGATGCAAGTGTGCTAAAGCTCACAACTTCCGTTTAAAATTTTCAAACTAAGTGAATATCATTTAAAAGAAATACACGTATGGGCGTGTGTACGAAACTCTAGTAAATGTATCAAAATGTAGCTTTAAGAAATTAAGCAAAGAGTTAGTGTTTTAGTCTCTTTTGCATTTTATTGCCTTTGCTGTCGTCATGTTATTGCTAAGATAATTGAAAAACAAATCTTGAAGCTACTGCTACTTTATGCCTTTATTCTGAAGGTGAGATCAAACTTCCTTTATTATTGTTGCCGTATTATTGCTGTTCTGAAGCACAATACAAAACGTTTATGAATTTATTGAAATTCCTACCGTATCCAAATACGCACAAAAAACATACAAAAGAACGTGCAAAAGACGAATTAAAATGATAAACGTCGCTAGCCAATGCTGCTGATAAAACTACACTGACCACAATACATTTAGACTGCGACGTTCACGACTGCGCATGTCTGCAGTGGTTGTTGTCAGCGGTGGTTATGGAGACATGGGGCTTCGAGCTGTCAACATTGCGGTGATGTTTGTGGTAAGATACCTTTAAGGTAAACGCAGGAAAACGCTGTTTACACCAGAAATGTAGAAAAATGTTGTGGGACGCAAAGAAACATAGTCACCAGGAAATGTATCAGATTTCAAAACCCCTAGACATTAGACTACCTTAGTTAGCTACGGTATGTGGGCTGATAGTTAACGGTTAGCTTGTACCCATAAAGGGTTGTACTACGAGGTGAGATTAATCAGGCAGCGAACTACGTAGCGCTCAAAGTAAGAACATGGCGTTCTACCTATCTGTCTAAATCACCGTGGTAACTTATGCTAACATCCAACCTGTGGGGCAAATACACTGACAACATTCAACACAACCCCTTTGATTTTCAGTTTCAAACTCAGGATCCTAGCAGTTAACACAGGAATGTTTCGTAAATCGTCACAATCTCAACAGCCCATATAGGAAGGAAGACACTAATTTATTAACAAAGGTGCCTTTCTGGGAATTATAAAATGGAAGTACCCAGGTACGAATTTTAATTGCCTATGAAGATCATCAGTTAACATTAACAGGTGTTAAACAGCTGACACGATGCATGCATATAATACGTACATGTTTTGATCAAGGTGATCGGTGGTGTCAAGGGAAAAGTGTTCCCTTGTGATTTAAGTCACAAAAACAAATATATATGAGCCCAATCAATGGGCTTTTTAAATTTTAAATGTATTCAAATATATTTTTTAATTTGTATAATTTGTATTGTTTTCTGAAATTTGTGGTTGCAGCATCTGTAAAACGGACAGTGGAAAGTGTAAACAAGCTCCACCAGCTAACATGAAAACCAGTTAACCCCTACCCTACCCAACCTAAACTTATTCCAGGCAGCATGAAGTGGTTTTCTGCGCCACTCACAAAGTATGTCCATGCTGCTTGCAGGATACTTTGGAGAGCTTGGAACCTATCCCAGTTGCACGGGCAAAAGGCAGGGTAGGCACACCCAGGTGTAGGACATATATGTATAAATAATAACACTTCATTTTTTTGTTTGTTTTATCAGTGTCCAACAGAGGGATGCCAAGGAAGATAGGATTCACTGTGGTCAGCTCTTCCAGTCATGAGGACAACTTTAGTGCTAAGGAGCTCATGGTGCATGCACCTACAGTCAACGGCTGGAGATCCAGCAGGTACCATAAAAAATACCATAAAGGTTAAACTTTTTTCTGGCAAGTTTTTTAATCTGAATAAAGGCATAA
This sequence comes from Maylandia zebra, assembly GCF_041146795.1. Taxonomy (NCBI): domain Eukaryota; kingdom Metazoa; phylum Chordata; class Actinopteri; order Cichliformes; family Cichlidae; genus Maylandia; species Maylandia zebra. The sequence goes on from NC_135186.1 coordinate 9,335,563, forward strand.
GACAAGTTTACTTCATCTGTAAGATGGAAAATTTCAACACTGGTTGTTATCAGAATGTAGTCAAGAGGAAATTTCCTGTAAAACTGAAGGCCAGCATCTAGTACTCAAAGGCTGTACCCTTTGTCATTTTTCTTGTGACTTCTAAGTTTTTTTACTTTTCAACTTAAAGAAACATGTGTTGATCACTTTTACTGCAGGCTGTGCTCCTACCCTCAGCACATCACGCTCCAGCTGGTTGAAAGAAGTAGGGTAAGGAAGCTGCAGCTATTGGCTCATCAGTACATGATCTCAACCAAGGTTGAGTTCTATATTGGTGACACTCTTCCTGAAACGAGCTCTCCAGGGTTCCCCAGGCAGCTTCACAGACTTGGGTGAGACTGAAGACTTGGCCAGGCTTAATTTCCACATCCTTTTGTTGGACGTTAGGTTGATATGAATCATTTCATTTGGGATCCATTTTGTTTATTAACCTAACATACCAGAAACAGGATAGATGCAGGCTTGCTCTGTGGTTCGGTCTTATTCTGCAGACTAGCTGTCCATTCCTGTTGAATATATAGAATTACCACACTGAGACGTGCACTATCTTGATAGCATATAATCACCAAACTGAAATTTAGTAATCATTTCTACTCTTGTAAATGTCATTTACATCAATATCTTAGAAGGAATTTTGACCCAGACTAACAAAACTTTACTTTCACATAGGTATGTGTCTTTGTCGGACAATGAGAAGACAGGCTTCAAAGCTCGGGAACTGAAGTCAGTCCATGTAGATGCCGTTGGAACATATCTGAGAATAACCTTCCACAGAAACTATGGCAACCGTTACAATCACCATAATCAGGTACTCTGTTACATGGTAACAATGCACTGTGGCCACTGAGTTATTTAAGGGTAGTCTGGTCTGAGAAGGTTAAGGCTTGCATTTTTTATGAATTCTGCTTATTTATGCAGAGAATTAATTTGCTGTAATCACGTTGTCAGTTATATTCTATACTTCACAAGCTTTATGTGCATTTACATTAGTGGAGAAGAGCCCGATTGAATCCTTTTGCTTTCTTCTTATGCTATCCCCGAAGAAGCCTGTTTTCTAAAAAATCTATAGAATTTACATTATTATAATGATTTTATTTACCTTGAACTCCTACAGCTCTCTTTCGTTATTTATTGAACTTTGAACTGCTTGTGTCATTAAAAACAGGAAATATGGGGTGTTATATGTCGGGTTAATTTTTCTTATGAGTGAAGACGAATAAAGGTTGTGAAAATTTATTATTAATCGTTCAAAGGTTCAAGTAATTTTACATGGCGCCATGGATGTGTCATTCAGCCATTGGACAAAGAAAAGGGTACCACTCCCACACACCAGAAATTATGGGCATGTTTTCCTCTAGGTGTGGGTCAGCCTTAACTCGACACCGTAAAGTTTCTGTGCCTTGCTGTGTCATCGCAGGACACATCCTATCAGAACCCCCACACATTCCTAACGGAGGGCGGGTCTTGTCTGTGCTTGGGTCTGTTGGTGTCTGTGTACCAGGCTAAATTCAATACCATAGATAATCTGTCAGAGAGCATTTTCTTTAACTGTAATTAGATGGGTCCTCTATTTGCTTCACACTTACCTATCATTCATTATATTTATTTATTGATTTTTGTTTTGAATGATTTCCTTTACTTTTTGATTTACTTACTTTAGTTCGCTCACCATCGTCATCTTCTTTTAATGATTTCAGGTTGGTTTGGTTGCCATTAATGTTCTGGGAGATGCTTTGGATGGCAATGCTTTTAACACAATAGTAAGTGAGCACTCTCCTCACATATCACCCTTCACTTATGTTTATCCCCTCAGCAGTAGGTGGCGATGTTGTGCTGTGATTCAGTCACATTCAGTCACAGTCGCTCAGAGAAGGATTCATTTCTTATCATGCGTCTGCTTACGCTGAACCAACCACAGCTATGAACATGTCTGTCAAACAGAACTTGTCAAGTATTCCTCACATGTTGTCTGCGTTTATTTATCATTCACAGAACATCATTAAACAATAAACTGGGTTTCAAAGCTTCAGTTTTCCCCTCTTTTTATTGTTTTAATCTGTGCAGACTTACTTATATTTACTTATTAATTTTATAAACATCAACTCAATATAATTGGATTGGAGTTGTTGAGTCACTTTATCTTCAAATGAAGTATTTTGTGTTGTTACTGTGCTATGTGATTATATGTGGTGGATGCACCCGTGTTTACCTAAGTGGTGTGTGTGTGTGTGTGTGTGTGTTTGTGCGTAGGTTTGTATATATGTGTCAGGCATCTAGTAATGAGAAACAAAGGGAGGGCAGTATGCAACAGTATGTATCAAACAGGAGGCCTTTAGTTAGTCAGTGTAATCAGATAGTCCTGCAGATGGACAGCTCCTGGAGGAGTGAGAGCACCTTAAAATACACACACACACACACACACAAACACAGACATGGAAAAACATGGACACACTGTCGCACAGATTCCAGTGAACAAGCTTTGCATTGTTGGTCTACTAATCCGACTCTGAGCACTTCCATCACAGCAGTGATCTTGCCCAGAGGGTCGGCTAGATCTTGTTCTCCTATATCTGCCTTATGGGTGGAAGTTATGGAAGAGACACTGTGGTGTGAATACAAAGAAAAAGCTTAACTTTTGGCTGCTTTAAATTGTTAGCAATCCAAATTGTGAAAAGGAAAAAAAAATCACAGCAGCTCGTCAACTACAATGATCAGTTTAATAACAACTTCTTTAACTTTAACCTTTGAAACTCACCGTTGCCATTTTTCTGTTATCGTAGTTTTTTTTTTAGAATGTGCATTTTAAAAGACATTTACCACATATTACTAATAATATTAACAATGACTATGCTTTATGCAGTGGTCCCACTGCGCTATACAAGTGTACCAATGAGCGAACATTTACAATACCAAACCATATTTGTCTTTATGTCTTTTTTTTGTTTCTTTTTTTTTACCTGTGCTTTTGGTTGTGCAAAGTGTCATAAAAATATCAAAATTAATTTTGTTTAACTTGGTTTTTCACAGTAGAAAATAAATATTAGTAACTGATGTATGTGAGATGTAAATAAAAACTGAATGCAATGGTTGGCAAATCTCATAAAGCCATGTTTTATTCACAACGGTATATATAAAAGATTTAGTTTTTTTATTTTTAAAAATTTTAAACCCTACATCTTTAGTTTGATGGCTGCAACACATCTCAAAGTTGGAATGGGAGAAACAAAAGGTTTCTTTTAAGTGATACTTACAAGTTAAAGCTGTAAAAACATTTTTCAGCTAATTATGTTAACTGGTCATTAACATGGTTGGGTAAAAAAAAGAACATCAGAGAGCCACATTTTCACAAATCTGTAGAAAACTGTGTTTAGAAATTGTGGAATAACGTTCCTCAGTGTTAAATTATGAAGACTTAATATCATCAGAAATTTTCAAGAATGCTGTGTAGAAGGGACGCGGCTTAAAAGCCGATGTGATGCTGTCGTGGAAATTGTTGCATGGGCTTAAATACACTTCCAGAAATCCTTGTCTGTGGACACAGCTCGTGGAGAAATCCACAAGTGCAGGTTAAAGCTTTGTTATGCAAAGAAGGAGCCATACATGAACATGATCTAGAAACGCTGCCATCGTCTCAGGTTATAGAGCAGCGTATGCTCTGATCAAGATGGCATCTTTTTCTGTGAAGGCCTTGCATATTTCAGCAAGACAATGATACAGAGACATACTGTTACAAGAGCATGTCTCTGCACTAAAAGAGTCTGGACCGGCGTACAATCCAAACAAAACATTTGGTGCCCCACGAAACTAAAAAATATGACCAAAAAGAATCTCTATTCTAAACATAAATCATGCAAAGACTATGAAAAATGACATATAAAAACACAAACGTGTCTTTTTCTCTTGCAGTATTTTTTCTTATTGAGAGCATAAGAGCAACATGGTATGACTGTTCTTACACATTACTGTGAAGGAACAATATTCTGTGAAAAAGTCTGTCTTCTTTACTATTAAGTTTAATTCTGCTGATAATGAGCAAGAATGTCATCAGTGGCAATGTTTTGTGTAATGCCTTGCTTAGTATTCAAGGTAAAAGCAGTGTTTGCTCTTAGTCTCCATATGGCCATAGCCTTGAGAGTGATGATAACGTTTGCATGTGTTTGTGTATTTGAGTGAGTTAGTGTTCTTATCTTAATACCATTGTAAGATCCAGGTGGTTGCTGGTGCAGTACTTTTGTTTGATCAACACATTTTAAAGATGCAGAGGGATCATTAGTTTTAGGATAAGCCAGTGGGATTAAAAGTCATGTCTTCCTCAACACAGTACGCACGTGTGTGTAATTTGTCCATCTGTTTACCCCCAGCCAAGCAGAGAGCAGCTGATCGAACACTACCTCAACAGTACCCAGCTGGAGGCTGCCTTGGAGTCGACCTTCATGGGGTGAGGCTAAGTCATTGAACCCTGGTTTCTTTTTCTTGTGACAATAACATTGTGTAACAAAGCCATTTAGTCTGGAAGACAACCAATCAGGAACTGAAGGTCACGTGCATTGGTAGATGATGCAGGTGGTGGCCAGTACAGGGAAAAAACACTTTTTGAAATATATGTTTTTTTAATATGTACCCCCAAGGGATGTTTCACCTAGAGGTGAAGCATCCCTTGGGGGCTGGTGAAGAATTGCACAATTAAGAGATAATATACTGAAATGATCTCGGCTTCAACAAGACAGGTGTGTCAAGCCATATAATTAATTTCTCCAATGTTTGTTATCCGTCTGTCCTGTTTTCAACTCAGCAAATGTGAATCCATTTCCCCCTTGGACGATCTGGCCTTTGATATGTACCAGGACCCCGAAGTTGCCCACATCATTCGTCTCCTGGACCAAAAGAAACAAGAGATGGTCCGGCAAGAGAAATATGAGGAAGCCAAGAATTTAAAGCAGGCTATTGCTGACCTTCAAAAGGTACTGTAGCTGCTAGGAATTAGATCATGGTACTAATAAATAGGTACTGTACAGTGAGCTATGGCATTCGGATAGTAGTGTAAATTTGGGCAATAAGTCTTTGTTGTAGCACACACATAGTATATGAAGAGACAGATGTAAAGATGGACAAGCAAATATATGCTAAATGCCCCGCCTTACTTCATGCATCTATTTCCAACAACAGGCTTTCCCAGAAAATTCCAACAACTGTATTGCTGGAATTTAGTTTAATTGTGGACTCACTTGCACCACTTTTTTCACAGATATCTAGATTTATTTCACTACTGTTTGTAACAGGAGTTGTTAAACATTGTTCAGATTCCTGTTGCAGACCTCCTTTGTCTAAAACGTTACCATGCAGACCATGAATTCTTAATAAGCTCGACAGCTGCAGCAAGGGAGAACTTGGATATTTTCTCTCCCATCTCCAACTGCAAGCCATTCTGTAACTGGATAACATACACACCCACTCAGACACCTTGTTAGCATGGCATAAAAGCGGTGGTTGCCAAGGTAGTCATCCTGTAAATCCCTTGTCATCACACCCTCAGGATGTCATAGAATGGTTTATGATGTCACATGATATCTGACAAACGCAGGGACATACAAGACGAAGACAAGAGAAGGTTTTGGCTTGCTGTATTTCTTTCACGTTGGACAGTCAAATTATACACTACTCAAAAAAATTTAAGAAATGCTGAGAAAACACATCAGATCTCTATGGGAAAACTCATGTGAGATGTCTAAACTGACATGGAGAAGGTAACGAGCTGGGGATGAATGGAGGCCACATTTTTTGATGGGAATGAAAATTATCAACCTACAGATGACTGAATTCAAAGACACCCCTAAAATCAAAGTGAAAAAACATGTGGCGGGCTAGTCCAAATTTCATTGCAGCAGCTAAAAATAGTACTAAATAGGTTGTGTGGTCCCCAACTGCTTGCATGTAAACCTGACAACATCAGGGCATCCTCCTAATGAGACAGCACTTGCTGTCCTTGGAGAACCAGGGCATCACTGAGCTTCTGGACAGCCTTCAGTGCAACTTGGTGGCAGCAGAGGGACCAAAATATAATTTTCCAGTGGTGTTCTATTGAATTTAGGTCAGACAAGTCAATGCTATCAATTCTTTCATGACACTAGGCATTGTTGTACTGCCATCTGTCAACAGACATCTTGGTACTTAATGGCAGTCAGGGTGCCGTTGTCTAGCCTGTAGAAGGCTGTGCGTCCCTTCATGGATATGCCTCCACAGATGGTCACTGATCTACTACCAGACCACTCATGTTGAACGAATGCACACATATATTTATATATCTTAGTTGAATTGAATCGAAACAGTTCAGAGGTCATGAGACTGTTTCAGTTGGCAACAAATTAGCTAATAAATTTGGTTCACTGGAATTTTCTCGTTCACATGTTATGTCTGAGTTTCTGAAGTTGATGTCAATTTTACATCCTGTAAAACCTGTCAGGTGACACTAATAGTTTTGTTTTATCAGTTCCATATTCCATGTTCACTGTTACATGTTCTCTCATATACACAAGAGAACAACACTGGTCATTTTTTAGTGATTTCATTGGGCATCATGTCTGCTGACTCTTCCCTGCTGTGTCCAGGCAGGTCCCTTATCTAATCAAAATGGGGTCATTCTGATAGTGAGACGGTCTCCCACTGTGTGGTACATGTCAGAAAGGTCAGCTTTGTATAAACTGCCCGTCCTGAGCTGCACAAGTTTTTCAGGAGTTCTCGTATGAAAACCATCAAACTGAAGATGCAGATTTTCTGTTTACACTTAGATTTGTAAGTAGATGCAAGTTCAGAGTTCATGAAACTCTTTCAGTTGGCAACAAATTAGCTACTGAATTTAGTTCACTAGAATTTCCTCATTCACATGTTATGTCTGAGTTTCTGAAGTTGATGTCAATTTTACATCCTGTAAAACCTGTCAGGTGACACTCATAGTTTGTTCCAATAAAGAACATGTCAATTAAATAAACAAATAAATAAAGACCCATAGCCTCCTCAACACTAAATGCAAATTCTTTTTAATAATGGCTCATGATTTGAAGTGTAGTAAATCTCTCACCAATAGCGCAGCTTTACAAGATGGAAAATTATAATTTGAGCTATCTCTCCTGACAGCTCAAATTATAATTTAGGAGAAGAAGAAAAAAACAGCACGCAGCAAACAGTACATAGACTTGCAGTCACTAAAGGTACAAATTGACATAAATCTTATCTCGTAAATTGTTCTCATCTGTTCAAGCTTGTAGTGTAGAGTCACAGTGTAGCTGCAGGGCTGCTTTTACCTCCATATTCTTTGCACTTCCAGGTCGGGGAGCGTTTGGCTAGATACGATGTGGAGAAGCGATGTGCGATTGAAAAGGAAGACTATGATCTGGCCAAAAAGAAGAAGGAGCTGATGGAGGAGTACAGGAAGAGTGTGTACCAGCAGCTGGAAGTACACAACCTGCTGGATATGACAATGGTATGTCAACAGCTACTGGTTTGGTAACAGCGAGGTGGGCTGTTATTGTTTTGTAAAAGATGGAGAAAATATGCGGGGGAAATCTTGCATTATTCATGGCTCTTTTTGATCTAAAATGATCTCTGTTATTCTATCTTTCCATGTCACCAGGTCACGAGGGCAGCAGAATCAACCCTGGCCCAGTACTCTCCTCCTGTTCTGTCTTCTTCAGGTCGTTCTTCAGTCTATACCAAGCCTCTTGTATCCACAGACACAATCAGCAAAGGGAAAAATCCAGACATTCATAAAAACCAACAATTAGCTGAAGAATCTATCACATCCAACCTGAGCAGCCAACCTGACACACCTTGTACGCCTGCTGCTGTACTCAAAATCGATGTAAGCATCTTCCTGTATCAAATGTGTTTAGATGTTATAGAAATAATGCATGAAACGTGTCCATCTCAAACATACTTTATAATCAAAACAACAGTTTTTCTAAATAAGCAGTGCTTATTTAGACATGACAATCTTCACTGATTATAAACACAAAGATTTTTTTATTGGTCCAGTTGTGCACATTGTTCTGAATTCCATGAACTCCTGTGTTATTATAAAAAAATATTAATAGGAAAGCACCTTAAGAAAAAGTCTCCTGTGTAGTGTTGAAACCCAGGGCACACAAGGAGATTATGACCAGTGGGGTCCTTTGTGCTTTACTCACCACCTACTAAGACTACCCCTAGTGCAGGTTTAGGTTTCACTATTTAATTAAAAGCGTGCAACAGTTGGCTGACTGCAGCGGCTCCCAACCTGGCCTCAAGGCAGGGCTTTGAGCCTTGCACTAGGCAGCAGTGTGCCAGTTGGCCCAGGGGCACCGGAGACAGTACTCTGCTCGGCTGGCTGGAAGTTTGGCTTGAACAGAGAGGGTTCAATATTCATTGTCATCCTTATGTTGAATGATTGACCTTTTCACTAGATGAATGTTAGTATTTCTCAGGAGGGAAAATGCAGATCAGCTTTCTCTAAACTTTCCATCATAATTTTGGATGCTGAGACATTAAACAGTATAGCAAAATCAAACCGCCGTAGTAAGAAAATATAATATACATTATATTTTCTTCAGCATGTGGTGTCAATATTTTTTCAGTTTCTGCTTTCTTCTGGTGACAGGTTACCAGTGTGCCTTACGACGAAAGGCCGCTGCCAGCCCTTCAGAGGAAAGATCAGCCACTGGAGGCCACTCAGAGCCCTGCGGAGGAGCACTCCCCGATATCAGAAGTGCAAAGGACTCCACAGAGCACTGAAATGAGTGGAGAACCAGAACCCCTGACAGAGAAGGTGCTGAGAGAGGCTGGTCTTTCAATAGAGGTCTTTGGAGAAAGCCTGGTAAGAAAAGATAAACATATGTGAAACAAACAGCTAGCTAAGCCAACGATAGCTGTTAACTTTGCGCTGTGTTTATATTCCTACATGTCAGGATCTCAGTGGGCCTCTGGGAGTGACTACACTCATAAGCACAATTTCTCTTTGTGTAGCAAAGGCATTGACCTTTTTTTGGCACAAATCAGTTGCTTCTGTTTTCAACAATTTTGGCAAAAAATCATGGGTATTGTCCTTGGGTACATACCGAAATGAACAGAAGTAGTTTAAAAAAAGTAATTATTATTGTTATTGTGCTTTTTCTGGTTGTTGTTAAGCCAGTTCCAAGGTCATAGTGGGTGTATGAAGTCAGTTAAAGTCATAGTGTATTTCAAAAACTGAGAAGAAAAACAAACCTAGAGCATTGTGTTATTTTATGTCACTGGAGTACTTTACTTTCTTACTGTCAGTGCAAAAATAAAACCTGTCAGCTTTTAGTATTTAGTCAGTTTTATAAGTAGCCCAGTCAGAGAGATTTCAATGTATATTTGAGAGAAAACCCAACTAACTGTTGGCTTATTTTTAACACTGGATAATGTAAGTACTCTTCGAGTTAAAAAAATAAGTATAATAGGAAAAACAAATTTTGAACTCTTTTGAAAACACTTAAATAGCCTATTTTATACAGATGCTATTAGCACGCTAACTATAATTATAGTTCATCACTGTTCGAATGACCATGCAACAAATAGCTGCCATTTCCTTTTAAAAAGTTGTTTTAAATTAATAAGTGAATGCCTTTGGAGTATTTGCTGCATTTAAATCTCACAGCATATACCACACACTTTTATTTCCACATGCTACAATACCAATGTAACTAATATGTATATTCTCATCCTCTTGGTAAATCTGCTGCCATTCACTCCCAGGTGGCGGGGGTATATTCTAAAACCTGGTGTTACAGAGTGGACGCCCTGCTTTCTGTGTATAAGAAGCTTTTGGAGGTCTCTCCCACCACCCCCAAGGAAGAGCTGAGGAACATGATAAGAGCTGCTGTGTTCCTCGTCAAAAAAGCCCTCTTGGATAAAGTCACATCTGTGAGTCATTTCCTCAAAAGAAATTAATCTTAACATAAAAATAAGCCCAATTAACACATACTACATAGGTTTCAAGCAGTGCTAACCTACATTTTAACATTGTTAAAAATCAGCACCCGCTTATACAGCCACCCCCTGAACAATGTTCCCCCTGTATCACGTGCAGCCTCCCAGAGCTAGCTTCTTTAAACAAATAGTGTTGACAAGGATGGCTTTGTAATCCTTCTGCGTGGAATGGTAAAAATGGATGAAAAAGGCTTGGCTGCAATAATTCCTAGTCACTTTGATGCACAGAATACTCCATTAAGATGTTAACTGGTTAATATACTGCATAGAAATGGGCTTGTTTAATTCACGCTTAACAACCTTGGTTTGTATTAAATATTATTATATCCTGGTTCTGAATCTAACCTTGGGTAGTTGTTGCAGAAATCTTGTAAGAGCAGGTTTATTGATGTAGGGAGAACCTTTCGTTTAAGCTAAAAGATGATACTCCAGTGCCCATGTAAGCAATGCCATGAATTTTGCTGTCATTTATAGTGGCTTTACTTCCAATCTTGTCCTGGGCTTTCAGTTTTGTGTGTATCTGTGGGTGTGTATGAGTCCTTCGGCCCAGCCAAACAGAGCAGTGATGCAAGAAAAACACTAGCCAAAATTTGAGGACCCCCCTCTGATTGACATTTTTTGAGAAAAGTGAAGAACAGAAACACTTTCATAAATTTAAATTCACAAGTTTAATATAGACATACCATCACAATCTAAATTATTTGAGAGACGCAGTAAGGCCAAGGAAATGTCTGTTTCAACAGAAAGGTAAGTGTTCTTTTTTTTTTTTAATTAATTGCTAATAGTGATATTTAATAAAAGCAAAATGTGGCACTGTTTCAGGGAAATGCCACAATTTTGTTGTACATGTACAATCACAGTAAAGGACTATTCTATTTTTTTCTATTTTAAACAGGCTTATAAATAAATGGTATAAGATTTATTGCCAAGAAGGATTGTTACAACAAAGACAATTAACCAAACACACATTTGCATACTTTTTGTCCTAAATTTATATACAATTGTGGAATTGAATAAAATGTATATGCTAAATAGACGTTGGCACTCACAGTGCCCAGGCAATATTTATGCAAATTCTAAAAGATCTAATACAATGTTCTAATGTATTTAAAACCAGTTTGTTCAGCTGTGAACAAGGCGAATGGCTAATTTTAGAAACCTGACATCCAAATTAGGCAGATGTAAGCAAATCTTTGCAGAGCTTTTGGTAAATAAACATGCAATACTGCTCTTTTCTCTTAGATATGGAGTACCATCACACTTTTTTATTACAATGCAGTGTCACTATAAACAAGTACAGACAAAACCTTTTACTGTATAGTGATTTTATAGAGAAGAGAAAGAGCATTAAAAAAGTCCAAAGTATTTCTGACGATGAAGGGTTGGAATATAAACCAAAGGCTCTTTACTTTTACCTAATCTTGTGAATAGATCACACCCAGTTTTAGCAGAGTTTAGATCCAGTTCAGCTCTCCCAGCTTATGATTGACTAGTTGTTTTTGGAAATGTATCAAAAGCAGACTGTAGTTTTGCAATAGTCAGTGGCATAATAATTTTTTTAAAAACTCTATAAGCATGGTAGTTTATGCATACTAGCTCTGCTGCTATAGGTAGCAGAGATAGTATATGGCATAAACAGAAGAGGTATATAAGACTGGATCCCTGTGGAACACCTATAGTAAGAAAAAATGGACTAACCTGAAAAATCTGAAGACTCCTTTCAGAGTTCTATGAGAAAGACTGCCATAAAAACGACTTTTCATGTAAACTGACTGAGCATAACTTTTCAATCAGAATGCCATGATCTACTGAATGAAATGTTAACTGTACGAAAAGTGTAACACAATACTGATGGTTATTAAGGTTCGTTGTACTGTGGCATGATTTAAATTCTGACTGTTCTGATGTTAAAATTCAGGTACAGTCACAGTTCAGCACTTATAAAGGAATCTAAGGGCTTTTGATAAGCAGGGCATTTTTGAGATGGGATGCCGATTATTTAGGCCATTAGGGTCGACTTTTTTGTGTAATGGTAGGACCTGTGTTGCGCATCAGATTTTTTTTTATTTTAGCTGTTGCAAGGGATAAATTACAAATGTATGAGCAGCGATTAGGTCTTCAAGTACATACACTAGTGCAAAATGCATAACTTTTATTACTTTTAAAATGTCAATCATACTGACTATTTATTAATTTAACATATAAATCTGATCAAAATTTACTTTAAATTTAATTTAATCTTCCACTACCTTTACTCTGCTTAATTTGGAATATTTTTTCTTTTACAGCCTTAATTTGCGGCTTTTCTTCTTCTTTATGAGGATTTTAGCATCAGTGTCTCTCTCAGACCTCTTTAACATATTTTTAAAAAACAAAAAGAGAAAAGATATCAAACATAGATGTTAATAACTGTGTCTGCTCATTAATTGGTGGGAGGCGGTAGGTCCATACAGAGATATATGAGTACATATGGTGCTACCATTGTAGTAAGATTTTAGAAAGAGCACCAAGTTTTAAGTTTCATTACAAAAGGATCTTGCTTTAGGTTCTACATGCCTCGCTGAAGCTGCTGCGGCTAATGCTAAGCCAGCTGATCCCAGGTGTAGGGCTGGGCCGAGCTGAGGTGACCCACTGCTTGGAGCAGACCTTTCCTAATCTGCTTGCCAGGACCGGAGACTCCACTACTCGCGTTCGGGCCACAGTTTCTGCCTTCATACAGGTATTGTACAGTTAGACCCAACACTATTCATCAACCTTTCGGTCTTTTGTGTCACCCTGCTCTCTCCCATCTTCTTTTTATTGTGTGTTTGCTAAGTGAAAACCTTTATTTATGATATGTTAGAAAAACCAACTGACCTATGATTCATTCAAACAAAAAAGTCACCTAACTCACAGGATGAACTGGTGAACTTGGAGAAAAAAGAATGCCAGCAGTAACAACCTTTGGCATGCATAGTTTTACACAGTTTTTACACCAGAGGAATGCCCTATTCTTGTCTGGTATGACATTGTAGCTGCTCAACAGTGAAGCTAGAAGTTACACAGAGATTTCTACAGATTCTCAGAATCTTTTGATGAGTCATCTCACATTATTCCCATGCTTGTGTTGTTGGTAGGTTACTGGTAAATTCCAAGTTTTGCTTTGATATCCAACCAAACAACAATGGTAGAGTGAGCCAGCACTAAAATATACTGCAGTAGGATTAGCATGTGGGTGTGTTGAAACGTCACATCTTGAGTTAGGTCATGCTTTTTCCATTTATAATTACGGTACATAAAGAAAATATGGCAGTCTAATGTTATAGCTGGGATTTGTTAAAGCTAAACAGCTTTCCCTGTTGAGTACTAAATTTCCCACACAATGACACAATGGTAAAAATCTTTGCTTATTTCTCATTTAGGCAGCCACCATGAGTCTGCATTCAAAGTTATTTTCAAATTAGTATTAATAAATACTACACTATAATCAAAGACACCGAAGAGTTCCAACATGTGCAAAATTCAATCCAACTTTCCTCCCAGTGCTCCTCCAAAAAGTATTACTTTTGTGTGATGCCTCTGTATATCTGGATTGAGGCACCATTTTTAGCACAATATGCTGTTTCATCTCCCTAAAACTGGATTGGTTGTTGCAAAGTATAATATTTTCTGTTCTTTGTGCATAAACATCCAAGGTCCTTATTCCAGTGTAAAAATGAACAAATGATGTTTTCTTAGAATGTCACTTTAAAGTTGGGGCTAAATACTGGTAAATATATCAAAATGCTTCTTAAAATAATTATTAGTTATCCCCTTAAGTAGAAATACTATTAGGAGTGTGGAAGATGACTTCTATGAAAGTGTAAAACATCATAGCAACACTTAGGTCTAGTTAGTCCAGTTAATTTTTCTAAGCATTGAAAACTCCAGCCATGACTAATCTGTCCAATATTTCTAAAGGCATTCATAAAAAGAAGACAATGGACAAAGCAGTTTCATGCATAATTAATGTAAGGTGTGGTGACTGATTGTGGACTTGAAGCATGCACTACGTAGCACGCAGGACAACATTCCTTCTTACAGGTTCTTTGTAGCTCCTGGCTTGGCTTTGAGATGCAAGCTGTGCATTTAGTTTTTGCTTTGTTTGTTTATAAACCCGGTTGATGTAGACATGGATGGAGAGACCTGAACTATTCATGTAGTGATGATTTGACATTAACGTATAAACTTGCATCACGTAATATTAGTGGTCAGGAAATGAGTAGAAACTACTAAGCTCCGTGTGTACACGTCAGCAGTGCTTAAACACTACAAAAAGAAAGAAGACATACTCTTAAAATGCTGAATGGCATTGAGTTAGTGAAACGCTTCGGCTCTTACATGCTGTAACTTTAAGTGTTAAAGTGATTATTGCAAGACTAAGGAATGGAAACAGTGATGCAGTGATAGTGCACATGCACTGACATGTAAATCGACAACCGTTAAGATAGGTCTGTGTGCTCAAATGGAGGCTAAACGATCGCTTACAAGTTATATTTAAAAGAGAGCAGTCAATTATAAATAAATTTAATTATGGGGAGTTTTGCATTTTAGATAGCTAGAAACAGAAGGCGAGTAAGGAAGTGTCTTGAGGTGTTGCAACAAACTGCACAACCTTCAGACAGGCCCCAGACGCTGAAGTCACCACTTGTGTGATTTCATTACCAAAGTGGAGTGGTATAGGTAGGTATAATTTGTGCTCTGTACTGGTGCAAGATAACAAACAAGATAACAAAACATAATGCAGCACAATAATCATTTGATGTCAGTTATTCTGTTTTAACTGTAATTCAACTATGAAATTCTCTTTATTGCACAAGCACGCTTTCATTTGGACTTTTGGGTTGAAAGAAGAAAATGTTTCTTGGCTGCTGGATGGACAGATGATGTACACTGTATATTTGTGTATTTGGTTAGTCAAATTCGTTCCTGTGTGCTCATGGATGGGCGTGTGTTGAGTAAGAAAGGGTGGGTGCCCTTTCGCTCAGTAGCTTGCAGACTTAAGCTCGCAGCCCCTCTTCTGCTGGATTGTGTTCAGAGCTTGACTCAGGGACTGATTGAATCGTTCTTTGTGTGTCGAGGGCCAGTTGCACACTTCTTTTCTGCGTGTCTTCCTATATTTCCGACATACATTCCACTCACCTGATGTGGTTAAAACAATGACAGGGTTTTCTAAGACCCTTCTTCAGTTTTACTCCGATTGTCAGCTTGTATTTTCTGTCACGACTTGTGCCTATGCCAGAGGCCAATGTTGAATGACAAATTACCGTGTGCAGCATCACAAGCATACACTGTAATTTGTTTGAGGTACATAGCACTTGCATTACTTCTGTACTACAAGTCTACAAGACTTGCAGGTGCAAGTCTACAAATACATTGCGTGATTTACGCCCCCCTTAAAACTTGCTGTCTATTTCTCTTGTCCCTCATGTAGGAAATTGCTGTTCTGAAGGATGTCAGGGCCCTGCAGATGATCCCTGGTGAGCTGGTGAAACCCTTCAAATCCAACTTTCCCTCTCGCCTGGCTGAGAGTCGGGCTGAGCTACTCGAGAAACTGCTCATTGAACTTGGTACAGAAAACTCTGGCTTCACCCTGGAAAATGTTATGACGGTAAACAACCTGAACCATAATAAATATGTTTGGTGTGATAATTATGTCACTTATAAATATGAATGTACTAATGTGTTTTCTTTGGGTGTGCAATTAAATAAAGCCTACTAGGTCAAGTAGGACAAACTTTGTTTAAATAATTAAACATTTCAAAAGCTCAAATAAAAAGATACACATTCACAGATAAATAATTAAACAATTGACTGCCGTTTTTCTTTAAGGCAGTGTTTCAATTCATAGTTAATTCCTTTCTGGAAAGAGCAATTACAGCATGATATGTACTATATAAACTATATAAAATATGGAAATCTGTGTCATTCCACTTCAAAGTAGAAAAGGATAAGGAAAGGTCCTATAAGCTGACTTTCTGTTAAATTTGGGTCAGTAGTTATGGTGCGACTTTACAGAAAAGCAGCAGTCCCTCCCAGGCCTTCTGTGGCCATTCATTTACGTAAACAGGCCCTCAGTAATGTCCAGTCAGCTGAGTCAATGTTGTCACTGCTGGCACCCTCTTTAACGTCTCCTGCACTCCTTTGGTTTCCAGCAGTGACCTAATATCTATGTGCAAACTATCCAACTGTTAAACTGAAGCAGGCCAACAAACTGTCTCGTACTCCTCTCCGAAACCTTTTTGAGAACCAGTACATGTAATGCTGCTGGCTTTAGTCATTTGTTCAGACATGCGTCACTTTCAAATTAATGTTACTCTCAATTTTATTAACTTATTCTGGCAACAGTAAAAGAAAAAGCCACAGTCTTGCAGTATTACAGTATGTGCTGTTCGGTAGATTGACAGTATGTCTAGGGACACATATGACATGAGGTCAGTTTTATTAATTTAGCTAAAGGATTTCTGTTGAGGAAAACTCCGAATATGAACAAGGTATTTAGTGATTTCGTTTTTCTGTGTGCACCTCGTGGTAAAGGCTCACAAACTGTGCAAAAACTGCAGAATTTGTGATGTACGCGTACCACCGCCGGTGCTGAAATGTGAAAATTTCTTAATGTTCAGATGTATGTCCACTGTGCAGTTTAACATAGTGTTTTATCATATTGGACCAGCTTTGAGGCTGAGATTAGAGATTACATCAAGACACTTATGGCAGGTGTCTCATTCCAAAAGTTTTTTTCTTCCCTCGTGTCATTATTATCATGTTTCTCCAAGACATCCTGGTCTTTTAAATTAGCTGAGCGAGTCAAAATACGAGAGAGAAAAGCATGCCTGTAATCTGGTGCTTTTCCAACCAGTGTGTGAACTCAGATATGAAGTAAACCTCTTGGATTCATGGAAAGGATTTCATGAATCTGTTAAAAATGTGCGTAATTTTTAACCACTCCTACTTTACCCCCCCCCGCGCGCACCGCCCCGTCCCACTCCCAATTCAACCCTAGTCTTGAGCAAATTGTTAGGTTTGTCCTCTGAGTTTCTCCGCCTATTGAAGCCAAAGCCACATAGGTGGAACTGCACGGACTGTGTTTGCATGCTTGGGCATGCTTGCATAGCTCCTAACCCTTTTTTGTATTGACTGCCACATGTGTTTGCTTGGAAAATATTTTCTGCCTGAATTGAGATGTAACAGGACCGCTGCGCTTCTTTCCTGACTGTCACACTTTCTGCTTTCATGTAAAACACGAGCAGACAGCATGTTTAAACTGAAAGTCAATGAGAAATTTATGA
The DNA here is from genome assembly GCF_041146795.1 of Maylandia zebra. Taxonomy (NCBI): domain Eukaryota; kingdom Metazoa; phylum Chordata; class Actinopteri; order Cichliformes; family Cichlidae; genus Maylandia; species Maylandia zebra. The sequence goes on from NC_135186.1 coordinate 9,352,890, forward strand.
ATTGCCAGTTATTTTTATTACTTAGTTGCCTTGTCCCCGATGTTTCCCTTCAATATCCCTTAATCCACCTTGCTAATCAGATTTGGAGCTATTTTACCCGCAGACTTCTTCTTGTTAACATCGGGCACTTTTAACAAACCATCATCAGAGAAATTGCAACAGAGGTGTTAATATTTCTCACGGTGAAGACAGAAAAATAGAAATGGTTTGGTTTAGTTTCAGTCTGATACATAACAATAAGTAATGCAACTTTCTTTTTGAAAGAATAGAGTGTTCAATCTGGCTGCTTGAATTATCCCTGTTGCACAAACACAGAACTGCTACACTCTTCCTGAGGGTACAAAAGCAATCATGACAAACCACAAAGCTGAGCCCGTATCATCATTGTGGTGACTGCGCATGTGAGCGTTCCTTGCAGTACTGTACTTTCCCATGTTATCGTATTTCTGTCACACTTAGGGAGAAAGATCTGAATGATACTGCAAAACATACATAGCTTATCTATGTTCATTTGATTTGCTCTAGCAGCTAGGTAAGTTACTGAATTGACTGAATCTGGCAGATGAAGCACCTAAAATGTTTTTTCCCTTTAAAAAGACACGAGCACAAGTGCTCAATTCACATGAAGGATGAACTGATGACAGTTGAATATCAAGGTCATTTTCAGTTGGAGAAAGCCCAGATACTGATTATGACAGACTTTGAAGTGATAAGGTTTTACATGCAAAAGGTCAACTTCACTGTTGTAGTAGTTCAGAATACTTTTTAAGGCCACAGCTCAGGAGCAAAGAAAACTCCATCCTCATTCATGGAAGTTTTTCAATTCTGTTACATCAGTACAGCGTAAAATGTGAGATTTAATGAAATCTGGTCAAATGAAATTTACTTGATTGGTATACATTCAGTTCATACTAAGCACATTTTCCATAATGAGTAATTATTTGAAAAAATACATATTTGACTATGTATATTTCAGTAGCATTTTACTCAGAATTTCATTTCAAGTTTATTGAGCGTGAAGAGTCATTTTTTGGAATGTGAGCATATTTCACAAAACTTACAAACATGTTTAATCCCCACATATTATTTCCATTCAAAGCCTTCCATACATGTTACTGTTAACCACACCTTCACGTGTTCACGGCCCTTAGATAGTAATTCTAGTTTATCGTGTCTTTGGGCTCCTGTGACTGTCCCCCTCGACAGCTCAGCTACGGTTTAGCTAACATATTTCCGTTTTCTTCCACTGTTACTAGGGTGATCTACTCTGAGGTGGAAGCCAGAGTGAAAAAGGGGTTGGAAGATACAACAGAGAACTAGAAAGTGCATTTTCTGAAGAAACTGCAGTGTGAATGCTTGAATCTGAATGTATGGACTGAAATGAATTAATTGCTGAATTTTGAGTTAAAAATTTTGAATGAGATAAAAAAACAAAAAAAACAACTGAATTTAACCTGAAAACAACAGTGCTGAACTGCTAAAAGCTGACGTTTAACATAGAAGAAGAAGTTGGAAAATACCTGAAAATGTTTTAAATGTAAATTAGAAAAACCTAAGAAATGAGAAAAGAACATTTAGAGTCAGAAAACATCTGAAAGAATATTAAAAGGTCATATTCTTTGAATCACTGAATGACTCAAATGTGATCCCTCCACTTGGACCCACACAGTTTAAAAAGTTTACATCTCTGAGCTTTGAAAGACAAGATGTTGGAAAAAGAACAACGATGGCGACGTTTTGAGGGTATAATGATGGCTTTAACACTGTGGACACAGCAGCAGTTGAAAGAGAAGTGTTTAAGATTAATTTTGGCAGAGTGGCAGAGAGAGCTCGTTAAGCAGGCAGGTGTGAGCCTGGTTGCTATAGTGACCGCACCCAATGGCTCCATACACACGCACACAGACATGCACCTCACTTTTGCTGCTTAAAATGAACAGAAAAGTCAGGCCGAAACAAATCGTTCCCAAATGAAAAGTAAAAGTCGTATTGACAAAATTCTTTCACTGTGAGCGACAGCAATGTCTAGTCTACCAAATTCTCAGTTTTCATGTCTGTGGAGTTTATTATATGCACGTGGTGACAGTGGAAAGACACCATGCTCTTCTGATTTTCAAACGAACCTTCTGAGCCATTTTAACATTAGAGTCTATGGAAGAGTTTGAGGGAGGAGGCTGTGCATTGGTGACATTTATGAAAGAACCATAACACCTAGTACAATAGTAAACACATTGGATGAAAGAGGACAGCCATGGCTACGTTTTGAGGGTAAAATCATACCTGTAGAGCAAACGCTGCGGACACAGCAGCAGTTTTAAAAAAGATTTTAAGATTATTTTTTTTGCTCCTCTCACTCTAGCAGTTGAGCTGCCTCACTCTAGCCCCAACATTCCGTCCCATACACACCCATTATAAACTCTGAAACGGGTGAAAAAACATCATGAAACTTAAACTGGAACTGAAGAAAAAGTATAATAGATATTGAAAAGATAAATACAAGTTGAATAGTTGAATGTCTTGTCTTCGTTTTAAAGTTTGAATGGTGGCTCTATGTGAACGTATGTTGAAGTAGTAAGAGTTTAAAAATGAGTAAGTTGAATGAGAATTTGAAGGGTCTCCCCATTGAAATACATGGGAAATTTTTGTTGAATAAAGTTGAATAAAATTAAAAATATAAATGTTAAAAATGAGAAAAATACAAGCAACAGTGTCCAAAAGAATAGGAATCTAATGGTGTTTGAATGGTTTTTCTAAGTTGAACGGTTTTGAAGGAGTAGGCTTTCAAAAAACGTACGGAATAGATAATAATAAAATAGAACTAGAAAGTGCATTTTCTGAAGAAACTGCAGTGTGAATGCTTGAATCTGAATGTATGCACTGAAATGAATTAATTGCTGAATTTTGAGTTAAAAATTTTGAATGAGATAAAAAAAAAAACCCAGAATTTAACCTGAAAACAAAAGTGCTGAACTGCTAAAAGCTGAAGGTTACACAGAAGAAGAAGTTGGAAAAAAGCTGAAAATGTTTTAATTGTAAATTAGAAAACCCTAAGAAATGAGAAAAGAACCTTTAGAGTCAGAAAACATCTGAATGAATATTAAAAGGTCATATTCTTTGAATCACTGAATGACTAAAATGTGATCCCTCCACTTGGATCCACACAGTTTAAAAAGTTTACATCTCTGAGCTTTGAAAGACAAGATGTTGGAAAGAGAACAACGATGGCGACGTTTTGAGGGTAAAATGATGGCTGTAACACTGTGGAGACAGCAGCAGTTGAAAGAGAAGTGTTTAAGTTGAATCTTGGCAGAGTGAGAGAGAGAGCTCGTTAAGCAGGCAGGTGTGAGCCTGGTTGCTATAGTGACTGCACCCAAGGGCTCCATACACATGTACACAGACATGCGCCTCACTTTTGCTGCTTAAAATGAACAGAAAAGTCAGGCCGAAACAAATCGCTCCCAAATGAAAAGTAAAAGTCGTATTGACAAAATTCTTTCACCGTGAGCGACAGCAATGTCTAGTCTACTGAATTCTCAGTTTTCATGTCTGTGGAGTTTATTATATGGACGTGGTGACAGTGGAAAGACACCATGCTCTTCTGATTTTCAAACGAACCTTCTGAGCCATTTTAACATTAGAGTCTATGGAAGAGTTGGAGGGAGGAGGCTGTGCATTGGTGACATTTATGAAAGAACCATAACACCTAGTACAATAGTAAACACATTGGATGAAAGAGGACAGCCATGGCTACGTTTTGAGGGTAAAATCATACCTGTAGAGCAAACGCTGCGGACACAGCAGCAGTTTTAAAAAAGATTTTAAGATTAATTTTTTTGCTCCTCTCACTCTAGCAGTTGAGCTGCCTCACTCTAGCCCCAACATTCCGTCCCATACACACCCATTATAAACTCTGAAACGGGTGAAAAAACATCATGAAACTTAAACTGGAACTGAAGAAAAAGTATAATAGATATTGAAAAGATAAATACAAGTTGAATAGTTGAATGTCTTGTCTTCGTTTTAAAGTTTGAATGGTGGCTCTATGTCAATGTATGTGGAAGTAGTAAGAGTTTAAAAATGAGTAAGTTGAATGAGAATTTGAAGGGTCTCCCCATTGAAATACATGGGAAATTTTTGTTGAATAAAGTTGAATAAAATTAAAAATATAAATGTTAAAAATGAGAAAAATACAAGCAATCATGTCCAAAAGAATAGGAATCTAATGGTGTTTGAATGGTTTTTCTAAGTTGAACGGTTTTGAAGGAGTAGGCTTTCAAAAAACGTACGGAAAAATAAAATATAACTAGAAAGTGCATTTTCTGAAGAAACTGCAGTGTGAATGCTTGAATCTGAATGTATGGACTGAAATGAATTAATTGCTGAATTTTGAGTTAAAAATTTTGAATGAGATAAAAAAAAAAAAAAACTGAATTTAACCTGAAAACAACAGTGCTGAACTGCTAAAAGCTGAAGGTTACACAGAAGAAGAAGTTGGAAAAAAACTGAAAATGTTTTAAATGTAAATTAGAAAACCCTAAGAAATGAGAAAAGAACATTTAGAGTCAGAAAACATCTGAATGAATATTAAAAGGTCACATTCTTTGAATCACTGAATGACTAAAATGTGATCCCTCCACTTGGACCCACACAGTTTAAAAAGTTTACATCTCTGAGCTTTGAAAGACAAGATGTTGGAAAAAGAACAACGATGGCGACGTTTTGAGGGTAAAATGATGGCTTTAACACTGTGGACACAGCAGCAGTTGAAAGAGAAGTGTTTAAGATGAATTTTGGCAGAGTGGCAGAGAGAGCTCGTTAAGCAGGCAGGTGTGAGCCTGGTTGCTATAGTGACCGCACCCAATGGCTCCATACACACGCACACAGACATGCACCTCACTTTTGCTGCTTAAAATGAACAGAAAAGTCAGGCCGAAACAAATCGTTCCCAAATGAAAAGTAAAAGTCGTATTGACAAAATTCTTTCACCGTGAGCGACAGCAATGTCTAGTCTACCAAATTCTCAGTTTTCATGTCTGTGGAGTTTATTATATGGACGTGGTGACAGTGTAAAGACACCATGCTCTTCTGATTTTCAAACGAACCTTCTGAGCCATTTTAACATTAGAGTCTATGGAAGAGTTGGAGGGAGGAGGCTGTGCATTGGTGACATTTATGAAAGAACCATAACACCTAGTACAATAGTAAACACATTGGATGAAAGAGGACAGCGATGGCTACGTTTTGAGGGTAAAATCATACCTGTAGAGCAAACGCTGTGGATACAGCAGCAGTTTTAAAAAAGATTTTAAGATTAATTTTTTTGCTCCTCTCACTCTAGCAGTTGAGCTGCCTCACTCTAGCCCCAACATTCCGTCCCATACACACCCATTATAAACTCTGAAACGGGTGAAAAAACATCATGAAACTTAAACTGGAACTGAAGAAAAAGTATAATAGATATTGAAAAGATAAATACAAGTTGAATAGTTGAATGTCTTGTCTTCGTTTTAAAGTTTGAATGGTGGCTCTATGTGAACGTATGTTGAAGTAGTAAGAGTTTAAAAATGAGTAAGTTGAATGAGAATTTGAAGGGTCTCCCCATTGAAATACATGGGAAATTTTTGTTGAATAAAGTTGAATAAAATTAAAAATATAAATGTTAAAAATGAGAAAAATACAAGCAATCATGTCCAAAATAATAGGAATCTAACGATGTTTGAATGGTTTTTCTAAGTTGAACGGTTTTGAAGGAGTAGGCTTTCAAAAAACGTACGGAATAGATAATAATAAAATAGAATAATAAAGATTAGAAGAACAATACTGTGAATGCTTTTCAAGCATTCACACTAATAACTAGAAAGTGCATTTTCTGAAGAAACTGCAGTGTGAATGCTTGAATCTGAATGTATGCACTGAAATGAATTAATTACTGAATTTAAGTTAAAAATCTTGAATGAGATTAAAAAAAAACCCGAATTTAACCTGAAAACAAAAGTGCTGAACTGCTAAAAGCTGAAGGTTACACAGAAGAAGAAGTTGGAAAAAAACTGAAAATGTTTTAATTGTAAATTAGAAAAACCTAAGAAATGAGAAAAGAACATTTAGAGTCAGAAAACATCTGAAAGAATATTAAAAGGTCATATTCTTTGAATCACTGAATGACTAACATGTGATCCCTCCACTTGGACCCACACAGTTTAAAAAGTTTACATCTCTGAGCTTTGAAAGACAAGATGTTGGAAAAAGAACAACGATTGCGACGTTTTGAGGGTAAAATGATGGCTGTAACACTGTGGACACAGCAGCAGTTGAAAGAGAAGTGCTTAAGATGAATCTTGGTACAGTGGCAGGCAGAGCTCGTTAAGCAGGCAGGTGTGAGCCTGGTTGCTATAGTGACCGCACCCAATGGCTCCATACACACGCACACAGACATGCACCTCACTTTTGCTGCTTAAAATGAACAGAAAAGTCAGGCCGAAACAAATCGTTCCCAAATGAAAAGTAAAAGTCGTATTGACAAAATTCTTTCACCGTGAGCGACAGCAATGTCTAGTCTACCAAATTCTCAGTTTTCATGTCTGTGGAGTTTATTATATGGACGTGGTGACAGTGGAAAGACACCATGCTCTTCTGATTTTCAAACGAACCTTCTGAGCCATTTTAACATTAGAGTCTATGGAACAGTTGGAGGGAGGAGGCTGTGCATTGGTGACATTTATGAAAGAACCATAACACCTAGGACAATAGTAAACACATTGGATGAAAGAGGACAGCCATGGCTACGTTTTGAGGGTAAAATCATACCTGTAGAGCAAACGCTGCGGACACAGCAGCAGTTTTAAAAAAGATTTTAAGATTAATTTTTTTGCTCCTCTCACTCTAGCAGTTGAGCTGTCTCACTCTAGCCCCAACATTCCGTCCCATACACACCCATTATAAACTCTGAAACGGGTGAAAAAACATCATGAAACTTAAACTGGAACTGAAGAAAAAGTATAATAGATATTGAAAAGATAAATACAAGTTGAATAGTTGAATGTCTTGTCTTCGTTTTAAAGTTTGAATGGTGGCTCTATGTCAATGTATGTGGAAGTAGATACAGTTTAAAGAGGAGGAAGTTGAATGAGAATTTGAAGGGTCTCCCCATTGAAATACATTATAAATTTTTGTTGAAAAAAGTTGAATAAAATTAAAAATATAAATGTTAAAAATGAGAAAAATAGAAGCAATGTTGTCCAAAAGAATAGGAATCTAACGGTGTTTGAATGGTTTTTCTAAGTTGAACGGTTTTGAAGGAGTAGGCTTTCAAAAAACGTACGGAATAGATAATAATAAAATAGAATAATAATAATAAAGATTAGAAGAACAATACTGTGAATGCTTTTCAAGCATTCACACTAATAAAGATTAGAAGAACAATACTGTGAATGCTTTTCAAGCATTCACACTAATAATGGCATGCTGTCCCTGAGCCGGTTGAGCGAGGGATGGGTGGCCTTTGTACACACTTTACTTCTCAATGTTAATGTCCTCCACTGGCAGGATGGCCTTTCTATCATCCCTCTCTTCACAGCAATTATGCTGGATAATAAGTTCATTTTATATTATGAGTGTCACTCCTCTGAAAGGACTCTCAACAACGTTGTACCTGTAGCTAAACTGGGCATAAATCGGATACTGTAGAGTGTAAGTAAATATGGATGTAGCTTAACACATCCGTGGCCTTTCTAAGAAAGACAAATGGTGTGTATCTCCTGAGGTGGCTTTCAAATGCAAAAAATGACGGAATCTGTTGCAGATATCGATCGAACAAGTTCTCTTTAGTTTGTTAAATGGGGTGGTTTTCCAAATCAGATGAGTTTTTCATTTATTAATTTTTTTGTGAATACATTTAGATATCATTTAGAAGTATGTGTTCCAGTATAAAGGTTTAATGGTAGAAGGAAAGGGGTAATGCACAAAGTCTTTTTTGGTTCTTAGATGTAATATCTTCCCAAAGAAATCAGGTTTGAAACAGTTAACAAGGTAAGCTTGTAGAAGGTCAGTAATCAGATTTTAAATGATTTTCTCTTAGCCCAGGTCTGTCTGTTCATCCATCCATCCACTGTCTTCCGCACTTCCAAATATGCAAACACTGTCCTGTAGTGTTTTGCATGTAGACTGTATACAAAAGATGGATGTAGCCACAGTGACAACACACTGTTTTATGGACATTTTGATACCTCATTTTCATATTTTTCTTTCTTTTTTAACCAAAAATGATCATATTCAGGTTACAGTATTAATTTAACAACTAATGATAGCAGGCTTGGTTTATTAAACTGCACCAACTGACTGTATGTTCTAAGTAACAAGCAAATAAAATACTAGGATTTCACTCGTCTAAATGATAGCTCATTGGACTGGACGTACTAAACTGGACATTGGTGTTGCTGTGTGGTACTTTTAGTATTTCTGGAAATCTGGTATGTCTTAAAACAAAAACATTGACCACCCAAATGGATATTATATATGGTTCATTGTGCCAGTCTGTAAGCATGTTGATAGCTGACGTTAGCTATTTTAAATGGTATAGCCTGGACTGTTTTGAGCACTTTGCTGTTGGCTTTTTGTTTTTAGCTTGGAAAAATGCAGCTTAAAGATTTTTCACATAGTTTTTCAAATCTGAATTGTAACTGTGACGTCAGCACATAAATGGACTGCCGTTTGTCGCTCAAGTGATGATCCCTAATTATCCCTAAATATTTCAACCTCAGTGTATTATATAATTTTTTTTGGCATATTTTGGATTAGAAATGGAATAATAATATAGACCTTTTCATGTTTGTGGAAACCCTGTTGTTCCCTGTTAGTTCTGTACAGCGGCATTGGCGCACAGCGCATCAACAGTTCGAGAGCTAGCAGTGCGAATCATCTTATCTGTGTACCAAAAGGAGAGAAGTGCCGTCCTAATCTACCTTCCACCCAACGATGCTGCAGTCCGAAAGAACTTCCTCTACAAAAACCTCTTTGATGGCTTTGCCAAGATTGACGGAAAGCTGGTAGAGACTCAGGCAAGTGTTTCTTTTCCCCATTGCTGGTATTAAATTTTTATCTTATACTTGGTATCTTCTCTTCTTAAAAAAAGAGAAGAGGGCCTCTGGCGCATCGGCCTAACTAGGGGGCTCTTCAACTGACAGGGAGTTTGTTCCATCATTGCAGGAGTCCACTCTGCAGGTGGGGGAGAGTATAGGAGAGGTGGAGAATAAACTTAACCTGGGTGTCTACTGTCTTGTGCAGTCTGGGAGATGATTGAATGTTAGGGTGGGTACAGTTTCCTCTGCGGTGGGGTCGGGTGGGCTGCCCCGGGTCCTGTGGGGCTGCTGCCGTAGGATGGGCCCGGGCTCCCTTGCCTTGGTGGGTGCCGAAGGACGGGGGTGCCTACTGGGGTCAGCGGGGGAGCTGGCCCCAGGGAGGGGCATCTTGCTCCTCCCTTCTTTTCCTCCCCATCCCCGGCTGCCTCCCTCTTCCCGCTCCAACACACCCACCCACACAATTAAGGCCTTGGGGTGCGGGTGTGTCACCAGGGTGCAGGGGAGGCATCCACCCCCGTCCCCTTCTGGCCACCTGTGCCTCAATTTTATTCCACGACTTAGACATCCACATTACTCACACTCTCGTAAGACATACATATAGGGCCTTGAGGGTGGGCACGTTAACGGCGTCCAGTGGACGGTCTGTATTCAACCCCACCTCTGGTGCCGGTGCCCACCTCTCAATTTTAAATCCATGTAGACATTGAGGGTTCTCGGGAGGGGCCGTGCTAACACCTGCTGCTCTCTGGCAGCAGCACCATGCTCTCCCGTGTTTTAAATGCACCTTAGAACAACACGCAGCAACACTACACATGAGCGAGAGGAGGGAGGTTTGGGGTCTTCACACACCGCTGTTCTCTGCTGGACATCGGGGCGGGGGGGCTGGGAGGAGGTGTTGGCCGTCCGATTGGGATCTGGGATGCGGGGCCTCCCTGCAGCTGCGGAGCCTGGGGCAATATGCTTGCCTCCACCCCTGGGGGAAAGGGTAACATCTCCTGGGTCTAGGTGCCGTTTCCCCCTCCAGAAGTGAGGGTACCTGGACCTGGGGTATAGAGTTTGTTTGGGGAGTGTGATTGTGTGTACAGTGTCCATGTATGTCTATCCCTATGTTGGGTGAGTGCTGAGTATTTGTATATGTGTGCATGAGGGTGGGAATGCATGTTTGTGTCTGCCGGTAACTGATGCCCTCAGGGGTCGGTGCGTTGGTGGTTCTTGGTGTCCGGGGCTGGGCGCTCAGGTAAGCACTAGCTCACTCCCGGTGACTACTTGGCGGGGCCTGGTGCCTGTTGCTCGGTCAGGCCTCTTCCGGGGCAAAGGGGGCCCTCGGGCCTCCAGCTTCTGGGCCTGCGGCTCGGTTCACTCTGGCACAGCTGGCTGCCAGCAGAGCCGGCTGGCACGCCACTGCAGCCTCCTCTGACTTCTGCTCCGTGGCTACTGGGTGACCCCTCATCTGGGGCTCTCTTCAGCTCTTCCCAGGAAGGTGGCACGGATGCCCCTCCGGTGGTCCTCCTTGGGCTCTCGCACTCTGGGGCCTCTGGATGTCTGGAGCCTGGATCTCCTCCATGCCTGCTTCATGCCCTGGGGGACGGGGCTATGGCTCTCTACACCCTCTTGCAGACCATTACATGGGGAAACCTTTTGAGTACAAGCACGCTGAGCCACACAGGTGTGCACACAGGTGTTCACTGTTCATAGACATAAACTACACCTTTATTTGCTGCTATTTCCAAGCACATTATGCGCTGTCGGTCCTGCTTGTTACATAACAACATTCAATATTTAGTATTTACTGCTGTTTACACTTAGCTAGATTAACGTGATGGTGTTGTGTTTAGTATGTTGCTCTGGTTTTTTTGCTTGTTTTCTCTTCTTTTTCTCTCAACAGGTGATCCAGGAGATTTTTTTTCTTCTTTCTCTTTTTAAGTGCCCTTTCTCACTGTCCTTCTTCCCTTCTGTTTTTCTTTTCCTTCATCGTTCTTTCTCCCTTTCCTATCCCTCAGTCATGTCTGTCCCATCTGTAACAACTGAAAATAAAATAAAATAAATAATAACAACAAAGGTTGATCAAATGGACCAATACGGCAAGGCCGTGATGATCCATTTGGCAAAGTAAATCCATTGGGTATCCTTGTTGGTCTTCAGACAACAATTCTGACGGCTAAAGAACCAAATGGGACAGGCACAAAAAAAAAAGAATATTAAAACTACCCCAGAATTTGAATGGCTATGTAAAATAGCACCTAAAGCCTCAATCTGAAGAGCTTTAGGTTTGTGTAACCTTAATTCTAGACCTTAATAACAAGAGATGCCATAACTTAAGAAATGAAGGGTAATAATGTGTAAAAAGCTAACAATTACAGAATGAAAATGAATTGATAGAAGGTAAGCATGGTAGAGAACTGAATATGAAATGGACTAATGGCATGCCACCTTCTCCTAGACTTTAAAGAAAGGTGGGGGTCAGCCGGACGGACAGAAGGAGAAGGAGGAGATCCACTCTCTTCAGGAGCAGCTGGCTGCCTTAAAAGAGATCACAGTATGTTGCGCTGTCATCATTCTGCAATGATATCACATCTCATAACAACTGTTAATTTCTATTTATGACTCCAGACTGTATTTTTACCTCGTAGGTGGTCACACACCAAGTAATTCACATGCATATAACACTTACACATTATAGCCTCACTTTATGCCCTGTCTCAATTAAAGGCGAATGATTGCATGTCTTGTTTTTTGGAACTTTGCTTTTTGACGTTGACTGTTCTTACACATATATATATATATAAATATATATATTTTGTCTGCTTGTAAAGGAGAGAGGCAATGAAAGCACCAAAGGACAAATAGCCAAACGAGAAGTTCACAAAGCTGAGAAAGATTCCCAGAAAGCTGGCAAGGGAAGTATGTACCTACATAAATCACACTTCAGTTCCTACTCACATCTGCAGGTCTGAGGCAATGCACAAAAGGGAAATTTGTTTCTATGTGCTGACAAGGATGTGCCGATAAGCTCAGTGTTTTGAAATAGGCCCTGCTCATATGCAAACAGTAGGTGGAAAGGTGTTTTCAAGTCACCTTTATGTTGAGCTGTAATTTACCTGACCCTCCAGCAATTTTGACAAAAGAACAATTTTGAGGCCTTTGAGGGGATTGAAATTTGTAACACAGATTTCCATTTATGTGTTTTACTGTGTATCATAAGACTATGATAATCAGATCAATGGTCTTATAGATATGAGAGCTTAAAAATGAAAAGAAAAAGTGTTTATATTCAAGTTTATTGTTATATGTGAAAAAAAAGACATCATATAACAACAGTATGCAGACGGCATCTACGACCTCAGAATTTATAATCTAATTGTTATACCACTGACAGATTTTGAGATAGAGACCTAAAGTGTGTCCCTCACGCACTTGACTAAATTATGTATGACCTATTACCCCAGTACTTCAGCTGTGCCTTTAGATACAGAAATAATGGTGTAAAAAAATTTATATCAGCATGTGTGAGCATTACCTTTGCTTGAATAGCTTTAAAATTTGACAGGTAGGGTTTGTTAAAGTGTGTAGAAACACAAAGGTCTGTTAACCCTGTAAGACCCACCCCATCAAAAAATAGCCAGAAAATTAGGATTTTTTGCAACTGAGATGTTTATTAACCCTTATAACAAAATCCACTTTTTTTTTGCATATCATGTTGTGTATGACATATTTTTATTATATATTTATTATATATTTTTTGCATCGCATTTAATAGATTGGGCATTTTTGTTAACTTTTTGTTAACAACAATGTTAATTTTAGACAAAAAAAATAGTTTTGTCCATAACATTTTGAAATTATGGCAAGTATTGATCATGTTGATGAGATAGAGGTCTCAGAAACTCATGTATCAAATACGTTACAAAGGGCATTGTAGGGTTAATAGAATAACACATCAGTCATGCAAATTCTGAATTACAATATGGGTTTTGATTCAGTAGTGCTGGCTGTTACAGATAACTGTCTTATTAATTTCCAGCTGTCACAAAAGGGTCCCAGAACAAGAGGATGGAAAGTTGTAATGTCCAACAATCAATCAACTGTCTGGACAAGTATGTTCCTTAAAATCTTGTAAGCTATATATATATGACTCAAATGGCCTTTATTTTTGAGAGATTTAGTTTTTAGTGTGTATTCACTGCTTTTTCCAGTCGAGGTATTCATTTATCTTTCATGTTGTGTTCAGTAATTGTCCTATGGTAAACTTTGGTACCATTTGATCCTCTAACTTTACACTCTGTTGTAGCTTGTGTATATTCTGCGGTAAAAAAGACGAGTCTTTCACAGAAGACGGATTGGACCTTCACTACTGGAAACATTGTCCGATGTTGCAGCGCTGCGACGAATGTCGACAGGTAGACTGCTAATTTTTTTATTTATTTTTTCTCACTAGGTTTTCACTTCTGTTATAGAGCTGAAGTCAAAGAGTTAGATCCAGCTGCTGAAAGTATCTGTTCTGCATTACCAAGTTGATTGAGTATAGCTTTGCATTGTGTTCACAGGTAGTTGAAATAGCCAGCCTTACGGAGCACCTACTGGGTGAATGTGAAAACAGGTCCAAATTCAGCCAGTGCCCACTCTGCTCAGAGGCTGTGGCCAGCGAGGACCTGGTTCACCACGCTCAGGGTCCTGGCTGCAATCGTGAGTTCTCTCTGATTTTCCATACAGCAGGAAACTGACTCGGTTTTTTTAATATTTCTCTGTTATCACTTTCATTATTAGGTGGCAAAATGGTAGGCAGGAATGATTGTGAGAGCTTGGTCTGTGCATGGTAGGCCTCACTTATATGAGTGTAACTGAGAAAAAAAAACTGTACATGACAGCGAATGACAATTTCATAAAATCAAAACTGAACCAGTGAATATCCAATAATAGTAATAAGGCAGCAGTTCCACAATATATAATGCAGCTATTTTTTAATCTTTGGTAATTCAAGGTTGGATCTATTTTGGTTTAACTACATGAAATAATAAACTGGGAAGAAAAAAAACAGTTCAAAGATTTGACCTGATAAAAACAAAAGCAAAACATTTACATTCTAAAAACATGTCATTTTCCTAACCTTGTATATTACCCTGGATTTGTTAGTCAGGTGTTAGCCAGGTGACAGGAGGTGAGGTCCAATAATAATAATAACTAATACACACTAAAAGAAGATTTCTACTGAGCTGCATGCTCTCTGTAAATGTACTATTTATTTATTCATTTACATCATTATTTACATTTTTAACTCTGTAATCCTGGAGCACTGTCACGGTCCTGGGTCGGTGACCCAGTGTTTTGAGTTTCTTGTGTCTGAGTTTTTGTATTATGATCTTAGTTCTCTTTGTTGCCCCAGTTTATTCTTTAGTCTAGTGTCTTAGTTTGGCTTTCTTGTATTCTCTTTAGTTTTCTGAGTATTTAGTTAGCCGCCCTCTGTGTCTCCCTGTTATTGTTCTCTGTGTTTCTTAGTTGCTCTGTCTCCCCTAGTCAAGTCTGCGTCTATGTTACATTTCCTGTTTTACTTTGAAGGTCTGTGTCCTATGTGAATGTATTGAGTTTCGCTTCCCTTGGGTCTAGGGCTGGGCCATATCATAACGTTCACGGTAATAAAAAGCTGCCATTTTGAGTTCAATCCCGTTTCTCGTGAGTTTGCGTTTGGGTCCAATTCCTGCCTGCACACAGCCGAAACATGACAAGCAAACTAGCATGCAAATAAAGTCTTGACTATTTGGCTGCATATCATTTGGAGTGAATGATCAGTCTGTCGTAGGCCTGCAAACATCAGGTTTGCAAAGCAGCCAGCTCCACAGCTTCCTTGTTTTTTGTTTTTGTTTTTTGCAGTTTTACAGTAACTTAGCTATTTAATTATCCTTTAGTTACGTTTCTCTTAATCCATGTCTGTGTTGGGATTTTCCCTTCCTTATTTTACTGCAAAAATGTCCTCTGTCAGATTTCAGCATTTTATTAGTTTCAGAAGGCATACTTCCTGAAATAGTGATTAATTATTCCCCTATAGATAAACCTGCTTCCCCTCGTGTACTTTTCCTCCTGGTTTTAACTCGATTTTCTCTGGGTTTCTTCCACTGACTTTGGGTTTAGCACCCTGTGGTTGTACATTTCTTTGATTGCGTTTGACTCAAATTATTGAACCGTTCCGTCTGAGAGTTTGTAACCTCTCTTTTCATAGTTGGGTACCGTTGCTCCATCGCATTTACACATGTTCACAAAGCCAGCATCTTCAATATTCTGCAATAAAACACTGCAAGGCTTACACCACTTCTCCAAATGTTCCATGAGTAATTGACACGGCAAGCCTTTTGTTTACAGTAGTTCCTGTTGGTTAGGCAGATAAACAAAACTTTCACTTGTGCGTAAGCATACGTTTCCCAAAATAGACCCAGTGCTCAAAGCTGTGTTTTGTTTGAAGCAGATTTCTTTCAGTACTGTAAATTCATTCATGGGAACTTTTCTGTAATTCTGTAAGAGCTGACTTGAAGGTGTCATCTTTGTGTTTCAGCCCCCGTTTTGGGTAAAAGCTCCAACCACTGTCCTCTGTGTCACAACAACTTCACGCCCGGAGAGGAGGTGAGACTGTGTACTTGCACAAGTCAGTTAGTTAATTATGAAATAATGGCAACAAGTTTCACCATTGATTTATTGGCATATGCAGAAATCTTCTTTGTTAGAAGCAGAAGTAGAAATGCTTCACATATAATAAAACAGAGAAGCCTTTCACAAACGAGGCTTTAGCAGCAAACAGGTGTTGAAGTAAAGCACAGCTAATGTTGACCTTTAAGGACTTCAAAGAAAGCAAAGCCTTTGTTCTTAATGGGCTGTTTCACTGAGAAGATGAAGTAAGTACAATCACATTCCTCACATTCCTGCTAGTCTCAGAAGAACAAAAGACAAAAGATTCTGATTAGCTGCTCATAGATAAAACTTAACCGGATACAGATTATTCAGTTTAATTAATTTTATTTGTATACGACCAAATCACAACAGCAGTCACTGCAAAGCTGCAAGTTATATTGTAAGGTAAACAATAATACCGAGAAACCCCAACACTCAGATGACTTCCTTTGAGCAAGTACTTGGCAACAGTGGGAAGAAAAAAACTCCCTTTTCCCAGGAAGTAACCTCTGGCAGAACCAGGCTTAGGGAAGGGCGAGAGGAGGGATACAAAACAAAGATGCCCTGTGGACGAGAACCAGAGATTAATAATACCTACAGCGTGGATTAGAAACACATTCACACATAGACAATGAACACATCTCATCTTCCTACAATTGCAAAATAGACCACATTTTATTTGAAACAGCGGCAGTTTGGCTGCTGACACAGTTCACAGCTCGGTATTATGCAGGTAAAGTTTCATCCCGTTTGTTTCTATTCAAGATTTGACAGTCACTGCGTCAAATGGGAAATATAAATAAACCTTGGATACACATTTGAATAGAAGTTGTTGAATGTAATATAAACACAGGGATAATAGTTTTGTGTCATCTTTAAAAAGCAGTGCTCGTATTTCAGTGCTTTTGGAGTCGCACAGCCATCCATGCTTCTCCTTGGTGTGTCTGGGAAGGTGAAAGTGGATACGGAGCGAACAAGATTCTCTGTCTCACAAGGAGACGCAACGCTTGGTTCTCCGTTTCATTCATCTTTCGTTCTGGTTTGTGTCTTTGTGGGGCCTAATGAATCATGCAACTCATGTTTCAAAGACACAGTCTTCCTGCAAGTGTGCTCGCCCCGCCTGCCTCAGTTAGCAGCAACATTGTTGAGACACTTAATAGACCAGGGCATAAAGACCTAAAGGTGTGACTGTTGGGAAAGTTTGTGGATGTCATATATTACTTAATTTCCCTTGGCAGAATCTGTAGAGCAGATGTTTAATTTTTTCCAAGGAAAAAAAAGAAAATGTAACTAAAGCAAAGCTGTAAACATAATGTAGTAATGGTCCTTTTTATATATGGATAAATGCAACAGTTTGACTCGATCGCCCTTTGTTTACAAATATCCTTTCCTTTCATTAATATTCTATGTAGAAAGGCACATTGCCAAAGAATGATGCTTTACTGCACACTACAGTGACTAACTTCCCTCCTCAGTACATACTGACAATCTGAAGTCAAAGTAAAAAGAGACAAAGAAGGTCTCTAAATGAAACGGAATTACTAGAATGAGGAAAGAGGTTTCAGAGTTTTCACTAAATATTTTTAACTGTAATAATATTAATGACATAAGTACAGCTTGCTTGTCAGGTGTATTTAATAATATCCATTTAGTCCTGTTGGTATGACAAAATATGAGTTAAGAACGATTCAAAAAAGACAAAGAATCACAAGAATAATTATTGATTAAACTTCTTAAACCTTAAAAATCACTTGCAGCCTAAACAAAACACGAGATATAGATTATACACATCATTTTTTCCAACTTTATGGTGACACGTGCAAAGTATTATTGAGCCTTTCCTGCGATGCGTTTGTGCTCTCATTAAAAGTTTGACTCACTGCATGCAGTTTCTCACTTCACGCCCTCACATAAGGGAGAAAAAACTCACAGAAAGTTGCACTCTCTTTGCTGGAGGAGAGGCTGTAAGCCCAATGAAAGACTGCAGTGTTAGTAGGTAGGGAGGGCAGCCATTCAGGCCTTGACTGGGCCTACAGTAACCCCATGGTTGTCGCAGTCGTGAAAGTGCCTGGGAGAGGAGCAAACTCACTGAGCTACTTTGTCCCTGTTCCAGGCCTGGAAGGCTCACCTCATGGGCAGAGAGGGCTGTAAACAAAACTCACGCAGGACTGCGGCATCCCAAAGAACCCAGCCAGCACAAGGTAAAGCATTCATACACATCCCGTTTTTTTTTCTTCTTTTTTAGCCACTTTCCCAACGCTTACTGTGACAGGTACAGAAAGCACCCACGTTCAGCAGTTTTCCACTGTGGTTTTGTCCCCTAGTTGATAAAAGGATGTATGTAAATTATAGTGAGAGATTAATTTGGAGTCTAGTGTAATGGGCTTTAGTGTATCATTTAGATTGATGTATGCTAGAACCCTCCTTTTTGGATGTGTGATTGATTGTTTTGTTTTTTTGTATCATACCTGATTGTGTGGTGATGCTAAAATAGCCCGTATTACTGTTTACATTATTTGATGCCAGAGAACCTTTAGTTCACTGTACACTTTAGGGCCATGGATCATTTGAAGCTGTCCTGTGGAGCTTTTTTTGTTGACAGTGTACACCTACATTTTATTAATCTTTTGGCATGCTACTACCACCAAATGACCATCGTGAGAATAACTTGAAACATATGAAACCAGGGACCTGCTCTGAAAAATGTTGCTTCATAAGTTGACTGTTTTTGCAGTTGATCTTCATGTTTTCATTCTCACTGGCCGTCTTTGAAATTCTTTCCAGCTCACATTTGGAAAAGTGGCGTATAGGTGCATCACTGGTTTATAGCACAAACAATAAGCGTTTGATTTAATCAGAATGACATCACCATGTTATGCTGACATCGCAAAACCTTTTTGTTTATACTGGCCTTTCTAGTATTACAGGTTTCTTTGTTAAGTCTCCTGACAGTGGCGTGTGCAACGGGGTGGCCTGGGAACCAGACTGGCCACCCCGGAGCTAAAACAATAAAATTCAATGAAATATCAAATGTATGATTATGTTTTCACAGTGAAACTCAGATATCCAAGTGTGAGTGAATGTAGCATCGGCTTCTGCACTATGAGCATCATGTTAGCAAAGGTAGGAGAGCCAAGCACAAAAGACGGCACCGCAGAAAACAATTTTTTGGCGAAAGATTAACAGGTTAACATAGCTGGACTGGTCTTCGGGCATACCGGGCATTTGCCCGGTGGGCTGATGACTTTTTTTTTTTTTTTTTGTAACGGTATGAACAATGACAGGTGGTGGATTGGCCAGATGCTGGCCGATGTGTAAAAATAACTTCTTCTCTCATTCTCTCCCCTCCCTCTCCTGTTCCTACTTCAATCATGAAACTGATCAATGATCAGCTGATCGGCTTTTCTCTCTTGTTTGTTTATCGCCCACTTTGCGCCAGAAAGAGGAAACCAGCGGATGTCATGCTAAACAACAGCAGCACGTTTAAGTTTGATCAGCTGTTGTTAGAATTTATTTAATATTAATTTCTAGTATCAGCTGATGTTTGCTGGAGCCACAGCTGTAAAAGCTGCTGGTCATTATGTCGGTTTGGTTATCTGGTGAGAGGGAAACATGAAGATGAAACCAGGAGATGTCCTTACTGAATCATCAGAGCTGTGATGGAGAAACAGGTTTACCTTTTAGGTGACATGAATGAGTTGAAGGGAAGTTATGAACTGTTTCTGAGAGATAAATAACACCAGGATCCTTTTCTAAGTAGCTGACAGCTGGTAACTGTGCAGGGGCGGGTCTAGCAAAGTTTTGCCAGGGGGGCCAGGTAGGGCATTAACAGGGAAAGGGGGGCACAAAGAAATACTTTTCTTTCTTATTCTCATTTAAAATATCTAGCTTTTATTAAATAATTATCTGAATCTTGCGAACAAAGTTTTTATCTATCTTAAAATGTATAGAAATCATACATATACCAAAAAGACAGTGTACATCACTGTCACAACAGCGTTTGTTTTCATTCAAAGGCTTTATGGCTTTAATACCTGGGGGGCCGGTCTGTAGTCAAAATGCCCAATTTTTTGTCCCAGTCCAGCCCTGCAGGTTAATACTGGCAGTGTCACCATGCCAGCTGACTGTATTTCATCATCAGCCAGCGTTGTTCTTTATCAATATTACTAAAGTTTACCATAAGGCAGCATAGAAAGTATTTACTTGCTTTCAGGTTTTATTCAAATGTTAGTCTTATCAGTTGTTTCCCCACTTTTTCCTGTTTCAAAATCAAACAACAGTTTGTAAGAAGATTATCTTCTTTTTTTAACAGGCAGATAAAGTTTTACATTGGCATTGGCTAATTTGCCAATTGTTTGTTACAAATGTTTGTATTTTAATATTCAAAAATGTTTTTGCCCAAAACATATGTGCACTATATGTCAGTAAAAATACTATGCAAATATTGAAGTCCTTGAATGCTGAATAAACACTGACAAAGCACTGATTGTATCTCTTGTACTTTATCAACACAGTATCTAAAAACTTTGCACCGTAGTGGTTAAAATCTCATTCTAATAAGAGTTAAAAGTGCATTCGGTTATTAGGTTTATAGGGTTATTGAATTATGGAAAACGGTTGGTAGAATTTTTTTTTTAAACATTATCTGCCAATTACATCTGCCACCCTTCTCCAAATCTGTGCCCCTACCTGGCCCCCCCAACAAAAATTTTCTAGACACGCCACTGTCTCCTGAACAATTTATTCTTGTCCTCTGTGGAGGGCACGACTGAGAACTTTTATGTAATCTACAGCGTCTTCTGCCAAGAGGAAATCCTGTGCTATCTGCTGACAACTCATTTGTTGGGGCTGGGCTAACAGGTTTTTACAGATGTTATGATTCTGTTACTAAAAATCACATAGTTACTTTCATTCGGTGTCCTTTGTGGTGGAGGACAAGGTGAGACGGAAAGGATTTTACTCAAAATTGTGCAACGTAGCGCTGTCATGAGAGGAAGTGGAGGAGGGCCAGACATTAGAGTGTGAAGGTGAAAGCTCAAAGGAGGATACACCAGCTTTTGAAGAGCCTGGGCAATGATAAAATGATCACATTCACCTTACATTTACATAATACATATTATTTAATGTAGGGCTTTGAAGTTTTGTGGTATAATAATTCCTAGAATGTGTAATAAGAACACACACACACACACACACACACACACACACACACACACACACACACACAGATCAGATAAAAGTTTGATTTCTTCTTTGACCCTGTTGATCAGTATGATTAATAATATTTATCCTACAAGCGCATTAAACTGTAGCTCCCCTGTCATTATCAATTCAATATTTAGACAGTACCTACATTTTGCAGTATGTAGCATTAAACAGGAAAACAGGATGATGCTAACCATTATCACCAAGATAGCTGGTCCTCTGAATACATCAAACAGACAATAGTGAACCAGGTTTTCGAAAAAAAATTTATAACAGATCACACGACTCAAAGGGAGTTGCTAATTTTTATTGGTAGCATTATAACGTAAAACATTATTCAGCATATTTGTGTTAATGACTCAGATAAGCTAGGATACAGGTTTACTGGTTCTTTCAAAGCCCTTTCTTACATAATACTTTTACATAATATTTTTAGGCCAGGTCTTGGGAGGTTAATGACAAAGTGCATGCAAGAATATAAAGGCTCCCTGCTTTATTATTCCTCTATCAGTTTACTGTAAAGTACCATTTTGTTTGTGCATATGTGTTTTGGTGTTTCCAGGCAGAGCTTTCGGTGGAACCAAGCTAAAGCAGGTCAGGTCATATGGAGCCCGAGCCAGAGCCAGGCCCATGGGCAGGGGCAGCCGAATCCCATCACTGGCTCCTTTAGCCAGAGGGTATCCACCAGGGAAGCATTAAAGCTGGTCTGAAGAAGCCCAGAGACGTCCCCTCACACTTCAACAGGAGAAAGCCAACAGTACCAGACAACCCCACCCACTCCATTATTTCCACATTCGGGCACTTTTGAGACGCTTCAGATGTATTCACTGACATATGCAATATATTTAAAGCCATTATTACTTTATGATTGAAGCCATTAATATATTTAAAGTCTTATAAGATCACAGAATTACAACACGGTGTTTTACCCATTGTTGAGACGATGACGTAAATTCTAATCCTGTTATGTGCGACAAAGTTCACACAGAACAGAAAATGCTTTTCACTACACGTCAAGCCTCTAGCCTCTCACACACCTGTCAAGTAAACATAGGCACACAGAGTGCTGTTTGCTGAAATCCCCTTATAGGATTTGTTGGTTTTGAGGCTCTTTTTTTCACTGCCATTTAGAGGAATTGTACAGCTTTAACGGGTAGTCCCTCACTGTTGGACCGCACTTCCCAACTGTGACTTTGTGTGACTCACAAGATGGATTTTAAACAGAGTTTGTGTAAAGGTAAAGCAGCAGTGTACAGGGTGATAGAACTTTAGGCTTGTGTTTTAGAAGTTGACCCCTCATAATGCAACCAGTGTAGTGAGGTTTTATGATTAGTTTCTGAGTGGTTATCTGCAATTTATAATTTATACATCCTTAAACTGCACTACAAGCTCTCGCGTATAAACGTGCTATCGCAACGATTTTCTCACACCTAAAAAACAAACAAACAAGTGTAGCATGTAAACATTTATTTTATCCTAACCTTCAAATTGTAGAGTTTGAAGAGGCTTATTGCCTTCATCTATGTAAATGTGCTAGTGCAAGTTTGGACCTTTTAAGATTTCATCCTCTGATCCATGCACCTTGCAGATAGCTAGCTGTCCCATGGAACTAAAATCAACAGTTTCTTGTGTAGAATCGGACTACACCAGATGAATGGGTTGAGAAACTTCTATGGGTAACCGTCGCAGTTTCAGTAAAAATATGTCTAATTGCTACATCCCTTCAGAAGACGATGACTCATACCTTCTTGCACACCCAGTAACAGGAGGCGGAACGAGATCACAGTTTAGTTACAAGCAGAAGATGTTCTTTGCTTTGAGGGAAGCTTTGCTGTCGACTTCACACTTAGCCAACTGTTTACATATTTGCTTTCCTTTTATAAGAATTCTATATAGAAATAGCACTTTGCCAAAGGATGATGTTTTACTGCTGAATTTCTAGCACACTGCAGTGACTTACTTCCCTCCACAATGCCTACTGATAGTATGAAGTAGAAGTAAAATGAGACAAAGTAGGTCTCTGAGTGAAACAGCACTGCTAGAATGAGGAAAGAAGTGGACATGAATATGCTACATACTGTATGTACACCACATGGTTTTCCCTCCAGTGTTCAGAATCACATCACTGGCTTCAAACTGATAGAATCACAAGCTAAAAAGTTAAATCCTACATATAACATTAAGCCTGGTTTATAATTATCTCTTCAGTTGTGCTCCTGTTGTGCTGCACAGTGTTATGATGACGACAAAGTGATTGTGATGTATCTGGAAACGGTAATAACGTTAATGTGAGCGTATGTTTTATTAGTGGGGAAACAACTTGCTTTAGTATGCTTCTGTACTGAGAGCTGCAGCAAAAGTAGATGTAAAAGTTGTGTTCATGCATTTGTAGTCAACAGCATTTTGACTTCTTTTTTTCTGCAGATGTATTTGTTAAATAAATCATTATTCAGGGATTATTGCACATGTGCTTCCATGTAATCAAAATTCCCCATAAAAGTTACATGTAATACACGGCTCTGTTTAGGAGCCCCCTGTGTATTAAAAAAATGGGCAGTGTCCAACTTCCAGGATTATTGTTGAGCAATATAAAACACATATCAATCAAGTTTTGCAACGTTATTCAGTGTTTACAAGAGAGCTCTGGTTTTATTGACACTAACACACATGAATTTACAGTGTTACACATGTGGTTTCTTTGGTTTCAAGGCTGCCTCTGTAAATCTTACAAAACAAGGTAAAACAGAACCAATATATTATCTTTAAAATACCCATAATTAGATTTTTACAATTTACAATTTCTATTCAATAAAATAATCATTCAAATATGAATGCAGCTGTGTGTTCTATGCTGTAAATCATGTAGTCGCATGTTGCACTTGAACGTTGCAATGAAATCCTGAAGTCGGAAAAGAAAGCTTAAGGGAAACACTTAGATGTAACAAGTCAGTCTTTTTCGCACCTGCACGAACACCCGTGGGTTTATTACATCTACGTCTCTAAATACGTTTTTAAATTCAGATTAAGGCAATACAGTCTGGAATGGCACAGAAACACGGATGCTTTCACAATGCAAAAGCTGTGCTCTAGTGGTTTTTACAAAACGGAAAATCAACCCATACAGAAGTGGAGAGGAGAGCGCTAACCTGCCGAGTCAGCTGAAAACAAATCAACCGTTTTAATGTGACACACAGTATTAAATTCAGTTCATCTTCCATGTCTAACGGTAAAGGAAAAATTAACGTGACTCCGCAGATTGCGTAAAGATCATCAAGTGTGATCGGCCAAAGAAGACTTTCCGTGAGCTCAGATTTAGTGAATGCATTTACTTTATACTTTATACTTTCTGTCAATCATATCGAAGTTTTTTGTGCGCAGATCAGGTCTTGGCTGTGCACCACGCTCCACATCCTGAGCAGCTCCTGCGCGCTCAGTTTGTGGACCACGATTAGGTTTTTATAAAAGCAGGGCTCTGTGTTCATTGTGCTCGCCCTGCGTCTGGTAATGCCGAATGTCCTGAAGCCCGGATGCATCTCTGGGGATAAGTGGAGCCTCTGCAGGCACATCCCCAAAAACACATCGTCAATGGGGTACAACTCCACGCCCTCCGAGGCCACGAAGAGCCTTCGGGCTAAATAGGCGGACATCAGAAACCCCCCACCTCCCACGTAGGGTGGATACGGCTTGTCGTACAACTCCTTGGGGATGTAATATTTGCTCTGTCGGTTTCGGATGGGGATCGCCTTGGAGATTGTGTCCCCCATAAATAAGTTGGCCGCTTTGCGCTGCTCCACTTTGAAGTCGATGAGCTCCAGGAGGTTGTGCGTGTTCACAAACACATCATCGTCCCCCTTAAATATAAACTGCACTTTGGGGCAGTAGATATAGAACCACTTGAGAAAATTTACCTCTTTCAGAGTCAGGTTGAAGAAAGTGTCCATGAAGTCCCACTGCAGGATGTCCCCAAAGATTTGGTCCTCATACTCGATCAGTTTCTGTAGGTTCTTGGCGTCTTTGCCAGTGTTTGGGCTTCCGAGTAAAAACAAAGTTTTAATTTTCTTCCCATTCACGGTTTGCTCCTTCCCCCAGGTTTTACGCACGGCCTCCCTCCGGTCGTGCTGCTCGATAACGGACTTGACCACCACAAGGAGGTGAACGTTTCTATCGGCGCACTTCTCCGGGTGATTGATGAGCAAGGGGAAATACCTGCAGTGTCTGTGAAGCACAAACTGGTGAAATCTCTGGTCCAAGCGCCGGAACCAGTCCTGGGTCCTCACCGATGCGTCCGCGCTACAGTTGAGAACCTGCGCGTCCCAAGAAGACCGAGTTACATTCGGGACCCGCTGTATCTCCAAATCCTTGACGGACACGGGAGAATCTGAGGTCCCCGAACTGGTCAGAACTGTCTTCTTGAATGAAAAACACTCAGAGCCGCACCAGGCCGGATCCCTCACATGTTTAACCCCCACTGCGTCTTTCTCCGACAGTTTCAGCTTTTGGATCATGAGAAAAGACGCAAAGATCAGAGACAGACTCAACAGAGGTTTCAGAAAAGCGGGGATCCGCTTTCTACGAAAAAAGTGATCCATTGCTGTCACCGTGACACGCTGGGACCCTCAGATGCCTTCATAATGTTTCACAACTGAGCGCACCTCAGGAAGACACCGGGTAAGAGCGCTCAGTCAAGTGTCTCCTTGGCCACTTCTTGACCATGACAGCGCAGAGTGAAGTCACACATTCGTCCCTTTTGCTGTCTAGTTCGTCCCGAAGCTTCTTCTCAGGGTTTGGCTCCACACAGACTATCTGGAGACCTGATGGAGGATACCACTATCTCACCCCACCCCCCAAATATCTCCTCCCCTTAATGAACTAAACTGATCTGGGACCGGCAGATATCCCATTTCTCTCTCTCTCTGTCTAACACACACACACACACACACACACACACACACACACACACACACACACACACACACACACACACACACACACACACACACACACACACACAGAGTTCACCAGGTTTTGCGATCCACTAGCCACCACAACCTTATCTTATTCTTAATATTAAATATCAGTAGCTCCTTTAATCCGCGTTAATTTTCATGATTACAAGTGATAGAAAACAGTACTAAAATACAACGCAATGATTCAGAAATAATTCAACAACCATCTACGTGTGAGGAATAAAACAAACACCACAGCGTTTATAAAGGAACAGCGATGATGATTTTCTAAAGAAGTTTGACAGTCCAATTTTAATTCCAGTGCTAGGTGAGAAATACTGGACTACAGCCCTCCTCGAGCTGTCTCGGTGTTTTCTGTCTCCTAACGTACAACAATCCCACTGAGTCCGTGACGCCGAGATCCGTGGGGCCCCACCATCTGTTGCCGCGTGTTGTTGTCGGTTGCTCTGGAGGAGAGGGAGGCAATCAATAGCCTCCTGACTGGAACTGTTCGATGAATTCAATTCAATTCAATCTTTATTGGCAGACTACATGTCCATAAAAACAAGACAAGAAACACACACACACAACTCCCCCCCCCCCCCCCCCCCCCACACACACACACAACACAAGGTATACCATTAAATATATATATGTATATAAATAAGTATATAAAGCATTTGTAAAAATATAAAACCATAATATACATAAAACACAATTACTTAAAATAAATCAATAAATACACAAACACTTTAACCAGTGCTTTCTGAGACTGGATGAGTAACGGGAACCACTCACTGTCGGATCTGTAAGTGCTAAAATTATACTGTTACTTGAACCATCCAGTCGTTCTCTAAAACTGAACATTAACTTTCTTAAAAGTGCTTTAAAAGTCCAGACACCCACAGCTACAAACATCTGACTGGCACTACCACTTCTAGGTATCCTGCAAAGGATTCTCATCGCATCATTATATGCAACATGCAGCTTCTGCATGCTACATTGTTTGTAGGATGACCACAAGGGGGCAGTATATAGCGGTGTGCAATACGCTTTAAACAAAGCCACTTTAACTGGAAGTGAACAAAAGCTGAATTTGCGTGCAATAGTATTTGCCTGCACATAGAGCTTACATCGTTGTCTGTATATGTCATCATCATCATTCATTTGCTCAGTAATAAAGTGACCGAGGTATTTCACCTTTTTATGAACTTCAAGAGTTTTTTGTGCCAGTTTAAACAAAGGGAAATTTAGCTGTTTATCCTGCTTGGTTCTACATATCAAAACAGCACTTTTAGCAGCATTGTACTCAATGTCATATTGCACACCATATTCAGTACAGACATTAAGAAGATCCTGTAACCCAGCACTGCTTGGACTAAAAACAACCAGGTCATCTGCATACATAAGATGATTTATCAGTGCTTCACCTAATATACACCCAGTGTTACAGGCTCTCAGCTGTATGGACAAATCATCGACATATAAATTAAATAAAATTGGAGACAAAATCCCACCCTGTCTGACACCATTGCTGACACCAAAGGGGGCAGGAATACTGCTTCCCCATTTAACCTGCATGTTCTGATGAGCGTACCAGTAAGAGAGAATCCTCACGATGTATTGAGGAACTCCCCGTGTCTTCAATTTATCAAAAAGTTTTCTGTGGTTCACTCGATCAAAAGCCTTAGAGGCATCAATGAAACACATGAGGACAGATGAATTTTTAGCCCTATACAACCTGACTATTTCCTTGAGTGCATATATGCACATGTCAGTGACAGAACATGAAATGATTTCTAAATTATGTTTATTTATTGTTTTGTTACCGGACAGAGTCAACTGTATGTTCTAAATTATTACATAGCTGTTAAAACCGAAGCCAGTGTGATCTGTTGGCTGACTAAAAGAATTAGACGCTTCTTTAAAAACCTTATTGCGCCATCTTGTGGACATCGATTGGAACTGCATTCGACTTCCGGAATCTCCTCCTTCATACGTCACTGCTAAACAAAAGCCAAACTTTGAAACATGGCGTGAACTGGCATTTTACGTATGATTGTCCAATCTCTCAAAATAACACGGAGAAATACGAGCTTACTGTGAACCAGCGTGTCACGAGAACCCCTTTCATTAGCACAAGTCACGAGATGGGTGGAAACAACTCCCGCAGAATCACTGAGATGGCGTAAAAGTGGAGAAAGCCAAGTTTGTCAAAAAATAAAATATTAAAATAGTGGGGGGGAAAAAACCTAAACGAAAATAACATACATAGAAAAATAGATCTAGTAAAAAGCATTTACAAACCCCTCGAACTAAACTACTTTTAATTACATATATATTTTGTAATAGAAATCTAATATTATATATATAAATATAAAATAACACGTGCATTTTAAGATATACTTATTTTTTTCTCTATTTTCTCTAATGCTCTTTAGTACGGGGTGGCGTCGATGGCGGTGTAGTGTGGCGCAGAGGACGTCCTGATATTGAAACTGCAGACCTCTGAGTGAACCTCACCAGCAGGAAATACACCGGGTAGGCGGCGGGGAGCGCTTACGTCGTAAAATTATCGCCGTTGTTTAGTCGCTAGTTGAAGCCAGCCGATTGGAAAGCCAGAAAACCCCAAGGTGGTGTAAACTTTCAATATCGTAGCTGAAAAACCTAAATATCCACGCCGGCAAATGATACATAAGGTAAGTACATGTTTAATTAAATGAGAAAACCGGCAGGCAGGTCAAATTAGTTATTTTTTTCTCTCCTACTGTTAGCTCGTAGCTGGCCGCATTAGCTTGTTGCCGAGATGTCGAAATTAGGCGTTTTTGTTGTGTTTAGTGACGCCTAGCTTCGTCGTGACCTTCGTGTTGGTGTTATTGTACCGATACAGACGGCTGGAGTCATTGTTCTAGCAACATAACTAGCATGGTTCACATTATGATACCCGGGGCATTTTTGACTGGGGGTGGGTGGGTTATTTTCCGACGATATTGCTTTGATTTTTCTAGGCGAAAGCTAGCTGCTGTGCTGAGCAGGTGTTGTTGTCTTAGCAGTTCAACTATCAGCTGCCTTTTATGGACTTACATTCGGCGTAGCTCGGGCACGTCTACATGTGAAAAAGCAACGCTGGAGGGATTAGGGATGTACTGGAAGAACTGGGTCATAGTTGACGAGTAACGTGACTTTAATTTGCCAGTAAATTAGCAGGAGTTTAGCCGGCGGAGGATAGAGGGGTGCTGTTGGAGGGTTTAAGCAGCTCAGCGGGACTGCAGAGCCAGCTTTATAGCTATCCATTGACGTTGTCCACTATTTAATTTTTTTTGTTAAGACAGTGTTTAAAATGGAAAATGACAAATCTGTATGCAAGCGAAAATTCTAAAACTGTCCCCGTTAAACAGCTGTCCGATAAATTTAGTTTCTTTTACTGAGTGGAGTGAAAACATTTGCTAATGTTCTGCTTAGCAGGAGCAAACGCTGGCATTATGACGGCTTCCTCTCAGCTGACTAAAACCATAGTTTGTTTTTTTCCCCACGATGTCATTGCATTAATAAAGTACTTGATATAAACAAACATCATGATACTTTGCAGATGCCTGGTGAAGTTGATCATTTGAAGCCAAGAAAGAGGAAGAGCAGCTCTGAGACCAGAAACTCCAGAAAGGTTTGTTTTGTCTGTGTACATAATGCTGCAGATGTGTGATGAGTCAAAAAGAAAGGCAGGAGTTATAGTTATCTACACCCCTACAGCTGTAACCCCTACACCGGACAGCTGTGAGTTGCTCCAAATTAACTGGATCTGATTACTGCAGTGGAGTCCCGCTGTGGTTACCCCAACATCATCCTAACTTTGTTCCTTAACTTTTGTATCATAGACATCTGCTGCAAGGAGGAGATGTGTGAAAAGTCCAATGGCGAACTCGTCATCTGAGAGCAGCTCAGCAGTTGGGAACACTAAAGCAGCTGGTCCTCTGGAGAGAGACTCCTGCATCAGCTGTGAATGCCACCAGTCTTCTGGCAGGAGGAGGTGCTCAGCATCACCAGAGCATGAAGGACAGGAAGGTAAAGAGAACACGCTGATGGTGGGACAGGATTCAGACAGCTGCGTAATGAATAGCATCTGGGACAAATATGAGCCTGAGCATATGGATTATGAAGAAACGAGCAGAATTATGTTCCCAGATGATGACAGTAATCAGATCCTTCCTGTGGAGCAGTTCTTTGGAAACTTGGATGCTGTACAGGTGAGGCACGTTTGTTTTAATTCCTGGGGGAAACAGGGTTGTTTGTTGTTTTTTTTTGTTTGGTAAAGAAAACGTCTGCTTACTGATGATCAGTTCAGAAGAATCATCATCCATATCTATTCATTTAAAGCTGCACTTCTAGGATGTTTTGCAATAGACATGGGAGTTGAAAGATATGTTAGACTTGTTATACATTTGGACCTTGACATTGGTGCATTATTGGATGTACCAAAAGGCTCTTCCTGCTAATAAAACACAAAAGATGGGCAATAATGTGCAGAGTAGAAGACCACGAGTTGTTACATAAAAGCCTCACTGTGCCAGGAGTCCCTAACGTATACATTATAAGTTCGCCTTGAGGTTTGGATTCTTTCTCAAATAAATGTGATTGCTGATTTTTTTTTTTCCTTCTCTTTTTCTGGTCTCACTCACAGTTAACATTAAATAAACTGACATTTCACCCTCTTATAAGCAGGGCTGGAGTAATATGAGAGCAGTAACAACCCCTAGTTAGATTTGTTACTCACTGATAACTTTAATTTTATCAATACACATAGATTTTTATCCCCCCACTCCCACCACATCTCTAGGCCCATCATTCCTGCAGTTATATCTTCAGCACAATTGGTGAAAATAATGTTGCATTAAATGAATTCTAAATACAGATTCATCCCACAGGATTTTCCTGAAAGATCATCCTCGTCTTCTAGCCGCGCCCAAAAGAAGAACAGGAGGCGACATTACTACGCTAGAGAGGACAGCGATGAAGACGAGGTGGATTTTAGCGGTGTGCAGCGAGACAACGGGGTGGGCACTTAGTGAAGAGTTGCCGCTCTTATAACTGAGAAAGTTCTGCTCGTGAAAAGACATTAAACCTCTCAGCACTTAGAAAACTACCTGCTCAAACATTGCATTCAATCAGTAATTAGATTTTTAAAAAGTCATAACTGCAATAGTAAAATGAAAATGGCCAATGTGAGTAAATGCAGTAATGTTTGTGAAATTATTGCTGAATGTATGCTCACATAAGTGTTTATAGCACTTTGTGTAGAAAATTGAAATCCTGAGCGCAGCTTCAGATTAGCCTCTGAGATACTAAAGAAAATGCTGGATTTAAGTTTTTGTTTTCCCATACAAATAAACTGATTAATTGCCAATGTTACATGCTGACAAGAGCAACAGAGTGACAATTTCAGTCTAAGTTTAGATTACACGTCTGTAATGAGGAGGGATGGAGCATGAACATCTGTACTGAGAGCTTCAATAGCACAAATTCATTGCTTAAGCTGAACATCTTCAATAGTTTTCTGCATAAAAGTCATTCACCAAGTGTCTCTTCATCCTCAACTCGTGTGTGTGCTCACGTTTCTGGCAGCTTTGAAATATATAACATCTGTATCAATACATAATCAATGTAATGAATTAATTTTCCCTGAGAGGGTTCTTCTAAAATTTGTAAGAGTGTTGTTTAAAAAAACAAAACAAAGGTTCCTCATACAAGACTGCAGTCTGAAAGACTGGATAATTTAAACCTGAGTGAAAATGTAATCTAATCAAGAGTTTAACAGTAATTGCACTAGATGTTGTCGCCTGTATTTTTTACATGACTGTTCTAAACCGTCCAAATATTTTATATATTTACTGCCTTATTTATGTCAATTTGCTTTTCACATTTATGCAGCATTCTCAGTAAATGCATGATTCGTTATCATCTTTGTACTTAATTTGTGTACTTTACATCACAGTGCCAATACAGTGAACAAATAAATGAATTTCATGGTTTCTTAAGTGTGGTCGATCACTTCCAATATGAAATTAAAGCTCAGCATGGTGGGTTTGGAGCTCAGAAGCTGATGTCACGACTACGTCGAGGAGATTGCAAAGGCAAATTTACCTTTCCAGCTGATGTGATGGGTTCTTTTCAGAGTTAATTATTTACCAAGTCCATCAAACAAATCACAGTCCACTCATTTGTCACAGGACTTCAAGTCATGCGCCGTTTCTTTACTTTGGGCTTCTGTTTTGCTTTTAGATCCTTGGTGGCATTATTATAGATCTTCTTGGTGTCACACTGCAGGTTGTGAGCTCCTTTTTTGTGGCAGACGATGTGGACCAGCTTCAGGTTTTCCCTCGTGAACAGGAGTTGGTAGAAGTAGTTCAGGTTGATGTCAGTGCTCCTGTGATTCTGCAGAGCTTCCAGCAGAGCGGGAATAACTGTCCTCTTCTTTTCAATCCTGGAAACAAATTGAAGAATTGTATGAAGGATGTAAAGCAAAAAAAAAACCCTCAAAAAAATCTTGTAAATAAACTAAAGGTGGCGTGAACCTGTGGTCCAAATTCCAAGTGCTGAAGACAATCCTGCCCTCGCGGCTTCCATAGGGGTTGATAGAGTGAAGAGATTTGCACACGTTCTCATCAAATGATCCCTGAGGATGCAATTTAGAGGAAGAGGAACTTAGTCTGAAGCACATCTGGACTTCATATTTTTGAGACATTTTAAATGTAATGACTGTTAAGCCGAGTTAAACACTACTTTTTATCTTTGCCCTGATTCTCACACCACAGTGCACTTTTGTCTCCGACTCTTCTGTTCACATACAACTAACCTCGGACAAGTCATTTGGAGCAGATCCCAGCTACTCTGTACAGATTCAAGAGTCTTTCCCTCAGAGCTCAAAAGCCTGTCTGTGACAGTGTAAAACTCATGTTGCCTGCATTTGTTTCTCATGCCCATTCAACTCTGTTAGGCCTCTTAATACCTCACAGCTTGTATTCTTGTAGTACCTGGCAGGTGAACCATCCCTCCTGAGTACAAAGGCGATCTGGTTGCTTTTCAGTCCTGTCAAAGTAGCAGCCATTATACTTGGCTGTTTTCAGCATTTCTGTGAGGCTCTGGGAGGTTTTCAAAAACTCTGCCCTCACTTTTGCTTTCTGTATGGATTTGGTGGCATCATCCAGCTGACAAAAACAAAAAACACAACTGTTAGAACAACTGACTGTGGAGCAATCCTGTAGAGACCTCAGGTACAGAGTGTTACCTGGCTCCCAAGTTTACCTCTTTCAAGTAGCCGCGTATCCTGCTTTCACAGTTGTACTTCATGTAGGCAGACTTTGTTTTAAATCGAGAATCAACACCTGAAGAGAAACACAAATAACAAGATGCTCAACAGATTCATTTAGACTCACATCAAGAGAAAAATCTGAAAAAGTGATCAATTATACAGACGTAGTCACACTGCTCAAACATTTTTTTCCAAATATAATGGTGTTGAGTCTTCACAATGCTTTTATACTGGAAAAAGACACATGACTGACTTAATCTATTCATGGTTTCCCAGTTCTCTAGTAACAGTAGCACATGTCTTATAGTGCTTTTCTTTAAAGGGATTTCTTTACATTGACACAATATTTGTAATATTGCCTATGTACAGCACCATAATGGATTTTAAAATCAATCAAAATGTGATTAAAGTGCAAATTTTCAGCTTTATCTCAAGGGGTTTGATCAAAGTGTTGCATTAACTGTTTGGGAATTCGAGTCGTTTTTATACATAAGCCCCATTTTCAGAGGCTCAAAAGTTAGTTTTTTTATTTAAATCTATTTATTTATTAATTATTATAATTTATATTATTATTCACAGTACATGTGAAGAAGTAGCAAAGTCCAGCAGAAAGCAGTAGGGCAGGGCAGCCTCCACCCTTTATGACCCTCATAGGTCAAGGCTCAGCAAGCCTGTTAAATCCCTTGAATTAAAGCTGAAAGTCTGCACTCCAATCACATCTTGATTGTTTGCTTTAAAATCCACTGTGGTGGAACATAGAGACAAATTCACAAAACACTGTCAAAATTCCTACAGGCCTAACTGTAATCTTTGAGTCTTGTGCAGACAGGCTGGGAGTTTGACCTCAAAAGAAGCCACGACAGGAAAAGTCTGAGGAACTCTAAAACAAAACAAAGAGTGCTTCTCCAAGAGGATGAAGGCTGCTACCTTGGAACCAGTCTTCGTCCTCCTCTCTGCTCTCCAGCTCCGACCTATCCTCCAGGTTCTGTAGCAGGTCTGTCAGGATTTTACGCCTCTTTGAAGACTTCTCATCAGAGAGGAGCCCCTTCGCTGCTTCAATGAGGCTGTCGGCATGCCGGTCTGTGTTGAGTAGCTGACTGATGTCACACACAACTAAAAATCAGATAAAGATTAGGCAACATCACAATCATCCAGCAGTTTAGCTGACTGGGAGAATAAAAACACAGGTTTACAGTAGAAACTTGTCTGGTGTTGATCCTCCTACCTCCACTCCAGGTCTGCCCTTTAGACATAAGAACCAATTCGGTGTTATCCGCCAAAGTTGGGAAGAACTCCTCCGTCACTATTGTCCCGTCCTCATACAAGCAAACACGTGCACCAGAGAGTGGCACCTGGACTCGTGGAGAACATAACAGGTAAAAATACCAATGACAAATGTGTTGTGTGGACTAGAAGTAGAAGCTTTTTAGACCAGATAACTAATCTGTAAACTTGACATATTTTATAAGAGAGCCATCTGTGAGAGTCTGCTCAGATTAAATGGATTTATTTATCCGATGTAAACTCCAATTAAACCAAATCCCTGCAGTACAGATTTCCACCAACAGATCATTTTCTCTTTGTTTCAGCGAGTTTATACAAAATGTGCCCGAGGCCATACTTAATAATGAACGAATTCTGCTCCCAGCCCATCATAAACAGAATTTAATATAAACGGAATAAAAAAAGCATCTTGAAATATGAACGTAGACGCTACATGTCACTTTGACCTGAACGTGACATAACTGTTGCTTTTTCACTTACATCCTGTTTACAGAGTTCTCTAAAAATGATGCGAAAATTATTTTATGTCGTATCTTCTTCACAGTGGAGATGATCTGGGACCAAACCAATCACGTATCGAGCTACTACTAATTAGGAAAAATAAAAGCCTAATTTCTTTTGTTTACTAGCAGCGATGACGTTTATGTCACATCCTCTCAGATAAAAAAGCGGAACAGCCGTATAAGTTGTTAAAAACGAACTAATTCCCACAAGACTCACCAGTAGCAAATTGCAGGCCTTCTTCAGTAGTTCCTTCACATCTTTTGCGGCAATTCCGTATTTCCTGTTTTCACTGTAACTCCTAATTTTCACAGGTTTAATTTTCCCGAACATTTCGCTGTTTTGTTTTCGGTTTGTACCTACCGCTTCCTTCTTCTTCCTCCTCTTGTCCTCTTGAGGCTCGGAGCAGCAGCGGAAGTGTGTGATTGCCCCCTACTGGTGCTTTTCCTTACTTTCTTTGCTATTGTGGCGTGATTGGTGGTGAAAGTAACTTATATTTATTTACATTACAGTAATATCTTCATGGGGAAAACATTCCGCGTGTTGTAGACACACTGGATATGAAGTACACGTTGTTAATATTAATGATTACAATAATAATGCAATTCAAATGGCTTTATTAGCGTTACAGTTTATATAGGTTATGCAACACATGATAACAAGTCACACATCTGTCTTAATCCCTTTTGAAATTTTCATTGGATTCTCACAGTTCTGTTTTTGTCTTCCTCTTTCAAACACTGGGCCAGTACTTGGTTAGGATTTTCTCTGCTATATATCTCTGAAAGTGGAGCTATTTTTGCCAGATCATAATACATAGATTATTCTGACATTCTCTTTTCTTTTCAGTGCATAATTTGTTTTTCTGTCTATTGGTTTTAGACAGCAGTGTTTTGTGAGAATGGGCAGCGTGTGTCCTTCTGGGGGAACTGAGTCTAAGCACCCCCCTGAATTAGCTGCTCATGTGTTCGCCATATCAGTTTAAGACTACAGCTCCTCCTACAAATTATACTCTACTAATATATTAAAGATAATTATTACATGTGTATATTTAAAAAGAAAATAACATTTATATTGCGAGTGTGGCAATAAACTAACTTTAAATTGGAGATGCTGACGTTCATACAAGATCTAAATGGAAAGATGAGTATTACCATAGCAACTGACGCAGCACGACGGGAAATACCAACTGAAAGGTATGAACGATTATAGGCGGCCAATACGAATTTTTCTGTATATTTTAAATTTTGGGAATAAAATGTAGACTTGCATTAGAAAATACAGTTCGTATATTAAGTATATTTTCAAATAATGTTTCTCCCTCGTGAACGCTCCTGATGAAATAATTTATTACATATCCCCCCTTTGTTCTAAATGATAGAATCTGATTTCAATATGGCGGCCACGGCTTAAACATCTGAACGGATGGAGAAGACTAAATTCAGAGTAAAACATTGGTTGCGTTCAACATTTCTGAGTTTTTTTGTTCAATGTCAGGCTAATGTTTATTTTAACTAAAGGACATGGTAAAAATAGAAGACATACCCAGCATGGCGGACGACTGGAAGCAAGTGTTTGAGAGGAACCGGATGGTTCCCCCGCACAGCCAAACCGTAAGGCTGGCTGTGGAAAGCCGCTTCACCCAGTCCCACGGCTTCCAGCTCACCCTCAACCGTGTCACTGCAACTCACCTCCCATCCCAGGTGACTGTTTACAGTTAGCTTTCAGTGCTAATTAAAAACATAGAAAAAACTCTGCTATAGCAATTCACTAGAGGTTTAGCAAACCTAAATTCAATGTATTTTAATCTGTGAGCTTGACTTTGTATTGACTGTCAAAATAAAAGTCACGATAAGGCCTATTCAGTATCCATCTCTGTGACACTGCGCCTGAAGAAATCTCGCGAACCTTTGAAAAATGTTATATTTGAAGGCAACCATACATTTTTTTTTAATCAGACACACAATCAATGTCATGGGATTATTAGTAAATTCAGTCTATATGTAGAGCATCAAACAGTACCAAAGTGAATCTGACATCCACTACTTGCTGGCATTATCAGTTACAGCGATGCAAAACTGAGCATTCAGATATTGGGAACCTCATTCTGGGGTGTTTTTCATGAAGTTGGATAATAGTCATAAAGGAGGATTTAAGTTTAACTCTTCACTTGTTAACAGTGACTTTTCTAAGATGCATATGCTTCCTTTTTGCTCATAGGAGAAGGCAGTGGGAGAACAAAGTGTGACTTACCAACTACGGGCAACGCTGTTTGACAGAAATCATCAGCACTTTTTTGGGAAAACATGGAAGAGCTCACCTCAGACAATAAAAAACAACAAGATCACTTTTAATGAGGTAACTCTTCTCTAACAGGCATCCCACTGAAACAAGTTTACTCCAAACAGCACACAGCTGTTGCATATATATATAGGCTCTTTTAAAAACCCCTCTCATGTTATTTTGGCAAACAGCGAGTCGATGATTATGTAGTAAAATCAATGTGTATTCATCCATAAATTCCATTCATTTAGGGCAGCCGTTATTTAATTAAAAGCAACTCAAAAGCTTTACCAATTAGCCGTCTTTAAATTAGCAGCATTGATTTCCCTAAGTTCTGCTATGCTCTTGAGGATCCTGTCAGCTAAAGCACAGCAAATTACAAACTGAAGTGATTGCCAATAAGTGATTCCAGTTGCATTTGATGATTTCGATTCTTTTTTCTCATCCTGCAAGTTGAAGAAGAGCTAATTTCCTTGTGAGGTAAAAATTTAGTATTAGAGAGAACTTTGAGACAAAGTTTCATAGAAAATATCATGATTGTATTACAGATGTGTGCCACTTTATGGCAGTGATCAGTTAGTCCTGGAAACTCTAATAACTGAAAAAGCACGTCATTCATTACATTGATAGAAAAATCACATTATGTCCAGTATTGCTAGAAAGACCTTTTACTCGTTCATTAACTAGTCTTTACTTGTCTGACAGTGGTAATTGTATATAATGTGGTGTAATAAATAGCTTAGTCCCCCCCCCAAAAAACCCCCCCAAAAACAACATTATACAAATTGAAAAATGAGAGTTTTTCAATTTTGTAATTTTTATTTCAAAAATACCCCCCACTAGCCCGTTTTGATTTTGTTCACTTTGGATAGTGTGCCCAGGTTAAAGTTGTGTGGAGTAATATACAGTGTGTAGTTGTTCAGCTTAATGAACTAGACAAACTGTACAGCTCATCCTGTAACAGCAGTGCCAAAACCAATAGGAGGATCAGACAGATTCATATCTCAGAAGTATGTGATCGCATCTCCCCATATCAGTGAGACTGAAGTTTGCCTGCTGAAATTCACGTGTTATGGTGCCAAAAGTAGTAGTGCAACATCATCATGTTTCTCAATACTTTGTATTACTCTTAGTGTCAGGTTCAGACAGAATGACCTCTGTGCAAAGTGATGGAATTTTCAGCCGCCAGCAAATGTGTTTGAGCTAGTTTCATCTAGAAACGAATGACATGAGAGCTTTGCCCTTTCTGGGCCATTAGGTGAAGTCCAAACAGGCTGAAATAAGTGTGAGTGACCACATGAGACCGACAGCGGCAGGGCAAAAAAGAAAGTTGTCCATTTGTAACTGTTCAGCAGTTCTGCTAAGCACCAGCTGGGGGGTTTTGAGTAAGCCATTGCCCTTGGAGATGCTGTGATTTGCTTTCTATGATTGTGTGACAACCAATCATAAAAAAAAAAAAAGCTGCCAGTGTAACATTGTGGAGACTTTGGTTTGTTGTGCTACTTTGGCTCAGCCTTCTCTGCTTCACACTCTCTCTGAACAGATGTGGTTGAAAAATCAATCAACTCTTTTCACTCAAGACTGTGTACTAGCTACAGAAAACTTAACATCTAATAGTGCACATAGCAGGGTGCCTCATTTAATGTGCAACTCAGTTGCGCATTAAATCGCGCAGTTGCAACTCATTAGTTATCTGCCCATGCACACAAGTGAACAAGAACAAACATGTCTGCTACCTTGCTATAACTGTCATCATGGATTTTACTTGTGCAATCAACAAGATCAGCAGTCCTGCTAAGAAATCAGCATGAGGTTGTTTGCAATTGATACACAAAACCTGCA
Organism: Maylandia zebra; assembly: GCF_041146795.1. NCBI lineage: Eukaryota > Metazoa > Chordata > Actinopteri > Cichliformes > Cichlidae > Maylandia > Maylandia zebra. The sequence continues at coordinate 9,391,979 of NC_135186.1, forward strand.
AAAGACCCAGTGAACTATAAAATGGGCCAAGTAACTTGTGAGGAGTCTTTGGCCATGGTAGCATTTCTGCCTGGACTGAATTACAGTACAGCACCCTGGAAGCCGGCTTCCCAACCAAAACACTCTTTTTTTGTTTACTCAAAAAAAAAAAAAGATACAGTGGGCGTTTAGTGTTATCCTACTGTGTTGTGCTAGTGAGATATTGAGTCTCAGAAGATACCAGAGGCTTGTAGTACAAAGCAGGATTTTGTCTTATCCAGATAACTTCTTAATTAACCCTGAGTTTGCCCCCTGACCCTTCAATTCTCTGGAAAATAGCGACACCATTGTTGGACGAGCCATTGCCCACTGTACCCACGTAGTAGGATGGGATAAAGTTTTTTTTTTAAAATAAAATCTCATATCTAGGAATTTTCCCCCAGTAAGAATTCCCCCAGTAACTTCCAATTCTAGACTTTCACATTTATTCAGTCTCACATTTATTCAGAGCGTCTTTGTATTTGTGGTTTTTGTATCAAATGTCCTACATTAGAAATCTGTTTTTTTATTTTTATTCTTTAGTTGGTCTCAAACTCTTAAAAACACCACTGAGACTGCAGCTGAAAGAATAAAAGCTAAAACCTGTCTTTTAAAAATTAATTGAATTAAATACTCAATTATATTCCATCAGATTCTCCTGTGGCCTAATGATAGAGCTGTGATACGGATAAATCTGTTAAATTATACAATCAGTATTTTTGCCAGCTCTCTTCCCAGGCTTCAAATATGGTATATTACTATAATAGATCTTGTCCAGTCTTATTGACTGCAAAGCACTTAAAGCGCTCACGTGTTTATATAGGACTTTTAGTATTAAACTGTTGTATAGTGCTTTCCCTCTCTCTCTCTCTCTCTCTCTCTCTCTCTCTCTCTCTCTCGCTGTCAGACACACACACTCTGCTGCTTTTTCTGTAGCAGATGTGTTGCTTTCTGTCTGCATTGTGTGTTTAACAATCAGCTGATCTGCTACCAGTACACTTATCCATGCTTGTAATTGGTTAGCCAGTTGGTCTCCTGCATGGGAAACCCTGGGTTAACTTAGTGAGCTGATAACCAGGCTCATGTGAGGGCTTATTCTGATTGGCGAAGTTAAAATCAGTCAATCCAGAAAACAGAGTTGCAGAGGGGTGCAACATAACTAAGATTGCCCTTTGGGACAGCTACAAGTACTTATGTAATGCTTGGTGTGATTTAGCACATGTATTAATATTTTTATGTTTATTGACTTGGGATTGTAGTTGTATGCAGTTTCAGTCAAAGGTCAGATTTGTTGCACTTTAGTCTTTACGATTCATTTTCTTTTTTTCCAAACATGGTCTCAGTCTGTTCAGAGTCTTTGAGTCTTTTCTTCTCTGTAATCAAGGGGAACAAAAACGGGGAACAAAAAAGTATTTTTGATGTCAAGCTGCTTGGTGTACTCTGTGAAAGATCTGCTTTGATGATGAAATTTTCAATTTCTTATTGAAAATACCGAAGGGAATGTTGTGACAGCCAAAGACTTGAGATACAAAAGATAAAATATACCGCACTGATATTGAAGTGCACCGCAACTTGGATGATCTTCATCCGTTGGGTGGGTTTCCTACAAGAGAAATATACCAGGTCAAATCTTGATTGAGTGGATGATGTCTGGAGTTAGTCCCCTAGGCGCTTCATGGTGTCTGCACGCTGCTCCAAATACTTAAGACAGGGACAAATTTTCGTATGTGGATCAATGAAAGAATCCATATATTCAAATGGAAAGATCCTCTTTTCAGCCAGGAACCCACCAGGGACTTTCCTGTACTGTGAGTAAACTCATGATAGCAACAAGTAGCTTTTTGTGCATCACCAGAGCTTTATTGGTTAGGTGTGAGGATAGTTTGCCAAAGAAGCTCCCACTGATGCACTAACATCTAATGCCCCTACCATGCAGTTTACTAAGGGTTCACTTTATATCAATGCTGGCAGCATTGGAATTTTCCTTGTAATGTCAAGCCTCCTTTCTACTTTCAAACCACAAGTAAGATCAGAGCTGAATCTGATAAATCCCCTCGATTTAAAAACAGTATTTTATTTCAAATGTAACTGTGCCGTCAATCCACATATCTACCCACCCACCTGCTTAAATCGCTTTTTTAATGTAAGTGTGCATGCGGTGAAAAAGTTCAAGCTTTTATATTTCAGCCATTACTGAGATTTAAAAACAGAGGTCTTGTTAAATCACGACGTGCTGTTAGATTTGCTTGTAGATTAGTCCGCCAGTCAGCCATCTCATCTTAACAGCTACTTTAACACTGGATGTTAAATGATTTACAACTGAAGTGGCTGTAATGTGTCTTTTATGTATTACATGAATACATTATTTTAGTTTGCAAAGACTGCTACATGTGGTGATTGTGACTGGATGCCATATTGAAGTTCCACATTGCATGTTGCATTTTAATTTTAATTTATGCAAGTTTGCATTGTACCCCAAAATGGTGAGCTTCTGGTCCTGGCAAGCAGTGAGTTTGTTCTAAGAAGGTCCTTCAAAAGGACTGACAGCAGAGTCAACGTGTAAGTCTCAAAAGATTAGACATAGAATTTTTGAGGTAAAAGTACTGCCAGAGCCATTCAGCAGATGGTATGACCCCTACAGAGCCCTAATGTCGTTACAAGAAAGTGCCATCTAAATCCAGAGATCTCTGGCAGCTGCTAAACTGCTAAATTATGGAAACAGGAATTATGTACCTCCCTCTAAATTACAGAAAAGTCAGGTTTTTAGTTTTGCATATAAGACATCTTCTATAAGAGAATCTTGGGGATGCCACCTTCAGTTTGTGCAGTAACTAAAACCACTCTGATGCAGAATAGTCACCCTGCTGATGGTGGGGCTGTATTATCTTCTTGTCTGACGAGTGACTGCATTTACCTGCCAGAAGCTTTCTTTTGAAAAGCCCTTAAGTTGTGAACTACATAAGGTGCCCCTGTGTAGTCGCATTCCTTGAAAATGTTGTCTCCCTGCATCATATTTACGATAATTTACTGGGCATTTTGCTATGTTTGAGCAGATTTCTGGAGAACAGCTGGATGTGTGTGTTCTCTCACTCAATCAAACATCTGAAGGTCTCTGCCTCCTGGTCGGAAGCCAGCGACCCACTGTTTTTATGATTGCATCAGAGCAATGCAAGCTCCTCTGTAGCTTCCAAATTTGGAGGTGCCTCATGAGTTTAGACTGTTGTACATGGTGTTTTGAGAAACCCTTTTAATGGAAGGAGTATTGTGAACTGTGGCTGGCTGGTAAATGCAGAGTGTTGCATAAGTCTTTGTGCAGAGACACCAATGAGTCACAGCTATGGCACATTCATGATTTCCAGTTTTGTCACCATCTGTTTTCTCCCCTTTCCTCTGCGTGATGTTCTTTTGATCGAACAATATCTCACAGTGAATGGCCTTACTTTGATCCGCCGTAATAGTCATAGCCTGTACAAAAAAAAAACTCCGCTTGGTGTCCCAATAAGCATCCAAATCCAATTATCCATCCAGGGTAATAATATAAACCACATCATATCCTATCATGATGATAAAGTGGGCCTGGCCCTCTCTGTGTCATGCCGCAAGAGCTCCGCTAGCTTTTTTTTTTTTTTTATTGGATTTGGCCCAATGCACTTGCATTCATGCTGGTGTTTATGAGTGGCAAATTGCTGTTTGATATCCAAATAACGTCGGGGGGGTTCTCTCCTATGTTACGGGAGCACAGGGAAAATTGCAAGGCACCCCCCTCCCCCCAGTCAGCCATGATGGATTGGTTTTAATATCTGGTGAAAAGCTAAGATGCACGGTGATTAAAAAGAGAGTGCTTACTAATTTTTTTCCCTCTCTTTGCATCTCTTTCTTTCCCGATAGAGGAATGACATCTTGTCAACTGTGCCAGCTCCTTCGTGGGTTGTTTTTAATTGTTAGGTCAGACTTATTAGGCTTTTATTTTGAAAGTAGTGCCATTTTAATTGCCATGCCAAGCCTTCAGTGGGTCTGAAAAAGATTTATGCATGCAAAACAGAAACTACTGTGAAGTCCAGTCGTAGTTTCAGACCTTCTGAATCAAAATGAACCTTGTTTTGTGATGTGTTTGACTTGTGTGTCAAATATGTCCCTTTTGAGAATTTTTTAATTTTTTTGTAATCTTTTTGTTGTTGTACAACTCAATATGTCCTGAATTATCAAACTTACACTTACTTCCCCGGTTGTTGGTTTTCTCAAATCATGACTCAGATTGTTTGTGAGGTATAGGGATATTTTAACTCTCCTTTGAACACATTGAGGCAAAGGGAGCGCTGTGATCAGTAGAGGGCAATGTTGTGCTACAGATGCACAGATTTAGGAGTCGAGAGAATGGTAGAGAGAGAAATGTGCATCTTTCTGCATTGTCTCTCACTGTGATCACTCCATTTGAACTCCCTGCCTTCACGGGGAGCCAGTGGTTTCTTCTCATATGTGCAACATTATCAGGCCGACAGATGGGCTTGAGAGAAAAGGCCAAGCTTTGTTCGTGTCCGTGCAACCTCTGTTTCTCTAGGTCTGCAAATGCTATTTGGCATTGCATGCTATAAACTAAGAGTAACATACACACACGCGTGTGTACACACACATGTTTATTCCTCACAATGTTACTAAAAACAGTACCCTTTATACCAGCATACGCATCATCACACACGCATTATTACATGACTTCAAAGAAGTAAAAAGCAGACAGTGCTTCACCGATGGGAAAATATTTAAACATCAGATGTGCAATTCCGCCACTTTTGTTTCTTGAAATGTTTTTCTCTTAAGAACAAACTACTTTCAAAGTGAAGAATCCCTTATGGTTCAAACTTGAGCTCTGAGTAATGAGTACAAGGCAGCAGACACACTCATCTGCAAAGTGTAAGTTTCTAAAACATACAATAGATTGCCAAATTTAAGCTGTCAGAGCTGTAACAAAGCCACAGTTAAAGCCTCAACCCTTTCTACTTTTCCTTGCTTTCTTAAAGCAGAGACATACTCCAGCAAGGCTTGCTCAGATGAGGGGGGGAAAAAACTTCTCTTTGAAGTCTGGTGTATTTGTTGTGTGCCATGCACAGTGTTTTGCAGTCTGCCACGTATGACTCCACACATGATTCCCAGCCACTCAACCGTGGACATCGAGCTGTCACATACGTCTTTTCGGAAAAATGTGACATGATCTAACTCTCATGTCCACTTTTCATGTCACTCCGTGAGAAGAGAAGAGCTTAACATAAATTATGTTCATCCCTGGTAATTTTAGCTGTTTTAGGTTGAATACAAGGAAACATCTGTAATGGTATTATTCCACTGATTCATTTCAGTTTACCAGACTTTTTCTCTGATGATGGATTGCATGGCCTGTATGTTGGTAACCATACCAGTTTATGTATATTTTATTCATATAGCAAGAAATATATGCACTTAGCTGCCACTTAATTAGGTACACCTTGATAGTGCTGGGTTGTACCTCCTTTTGCCTTCATAACTGTCCAAATTCTTAGTGTCATGGACTTAACTAGGTGCTGGAAATATTTATTTGTGATATTGATCCATATTGACGTGACCTGTTCCACCACATCCCAGTGGTGCTCTGTTGGATTGGGAGCTGATGACTGTGGAGGCCATTTGACTACCAGCGAACTCACTGTAATGTTAAAGTAGCCGGTTTTAAATGATTTAAGCTATGTGACATGGTGTGTTAGCTGACAGTAGTTGCACCTGGTGTGGTCTTCTGCTGCTCTAGACTCTCTGTTTCAAGGTTCAGTGTGTTTAGAGAAGCTCTTCTGCAAGCCTTGGTTGTAACAAGTGATTATTTCCTAACCTCCAGGTGAAAATCACATCAACAAGAGAGCTGCTGGTCACTTAATCCCTTTAAGTCTCTCTCTTCTCCATTCTGATGCTTGGTTTGAACTTCAGAAAGCCATTTCGACCATTTCTGCATGCCTAACAGCACAGAGTTGCTGCCATGTGATTCGCCGATTAGATAATTGTTTGTTGCAGTTGAACGGGTTTACCTGATAAAGAGGCCAGTGAGTGTATATTTTTCAAATGCAATTCCATTAAAAAAAATATACCCTGACTGACTAAAAAAGAAAAACCCAAAAACGTCACACGGTGATAGGTATAATTGATGTTAGTATCTGTACTGGCTTTTATATTGAATTGATATTCATCCATAATTCTGTAAATAGAAGCCTTTCTAAAAGGAGGCTATATCTATGCCACAGCAACTATTGCATTTACTGTGTTTTTCATTTACTTTGTTAAAGTTAGCCCACATGTTTTACCCTCTTTGCTCTAACTATAGTCCACAGATTGTAAACAAAGTTAGAGTGACTGGGAGAAAACATTAATTACACAGTAGGCAGTCTGAAAATGCCTAAAGTTAAAAGACTTAAATGACTCAGTGGTGTCCATATACTGATGAGAGGATGACAGCTCTGGAGCAGTATTTTAGCGCTAATATAATCATCAGTTGATAAGTCTATAAGTAAGTAAGTACATTTTATTTATATAGTGAATTTGAAATTGAAGTACAGTAAAAAATAAAAGGGTTCCTAAAAATTCATGGTACACACTATTTACATAAAGTACCACAACAACAACAATAACTTGTGCTTCAGCCACAGTTCCAAAGATTAGCATTTTCTAAAAGGTTGACAAAAAAGGTATATATTTAGTTTAGATCTGAAGGTTGGAGGTCACATGGGAGGAGTACCAACTCCTTTTAAAATGAATTTCAGCAGCACTCAAGAGTGGTTGGTAAGCAGTCCTTAATGATTTTGAGGGAGAATGTGGACATAGCTGTTTTAATAAAAAAAAAAAAAAAGAGTTAAAAGTGCCCAAGTTATTCATCAAGCTCTCAGTTAATAGTGGAGGAACAAACAATATGTCCTGTGTTTTGAACTTAGTTAACTGTATGAAACTGTAAGCCATCTATTTTTTAATATCCAAAATGTACTCATTGAGCTGCATTATGGAACAGTGATTTTCAATATTTAAAGGTAAAAACAGATAAATGATATTACAAGATTTTATGTTGGTGGGAGGAACAAGAAAAAAGAAACAGACCCCAAGATTGATCCTTGCAGAACTTCAGATGTCATAACTCGTGATACAGAGGAATATTTTCTAGCGTTAACTGAGAGAGGGTTTTTTTTGTTTTTTTTAGAGTGTTCGTGAGTTTTAGAACTTTAGACAAAAATGGTAGATTTGAGAAAGGTGGACAATTACTCAGGACATCCACTTCCAAATGTAATTTCTGTAAGAAAGGTTGGACTACTGTGTGCTTAATACATACCATTTCAGTATATAGGACCATAAAAATATGATATTATATAGCATAATAAAATTGTATCTGGTGTTAACAAACAGCAGATACAATTTTTAACTCACAGCATGAATCTTTTTAACAGATTTTATGCTTTTCACGTTTAATTTCATGGTGTTTTGTCCCTACTGTGTGGAGATGCCCTTAAATTGCCAGCACTTAATTGAGAAAGCACTTGCCTCATAAATGCAGAGTGAGCATTTTAATTTTAGGCCTGTCTTGATGGCAAATTGGTATTGATTGGTTTTTGTCCACTCAATTCATACATGAATCTGGCTACAAATTCATTTAATGTAAATTTGCAAAACAAAAACAGAACAAATAATGAATTGCTAAATTCATTTTTGCAGCAATAACACTTAAAGTAAAAATAAACACCAATATATGCAATGAAAAGTAAGCCCATAAACCAAACAGAATCAAACATGCCACTGTTTCTGCCCCTACAAATGTCCACAGATTGGTAAAACTTCTCACTAGATCACTCTATAATGAGTTATGGCAACATACTATTGACTACTACTGTCCTATGTTTAGAATAAAGCATTTTTTAGAAATAACACAATTATGGCTCCTAAGATGCATCTGGTGTATATCTAAAAATAGACCATAACTTGCACTAGTTTTAGATTTTATTAAACCAAAACAAGCTCTGCTGGGCCAAAGAAAAAATATCCATCTATACACAGCCATGGCTTTTTCCAGTATTGGTATTGCAGACAGGAAGCTGAAGCAGACATGTTAATTACAAGACAGCAGAGTGTAATTTACTCTTACTAATGGGCAGTAAAATGCATTGCTGGGAAAAAAACTCACACTGGAAGAAGACTTTAAAATTCATATATTTAATAAATAACTTGCAAAATAACCTTGAAAAATCACTGAAATAAACATGCAGCATACTCTGTTATGACAATTAGCAGTCAGTTATGTTTCATTCGCAGCTCAGTGGGCAAATGATAGAAGTTTAGCACAGTATAGTAGGAACCTAAATGCTTTCCTTGTTATTGTTTTTTCTTTCTTTTTTTTCAAACCCAAATTGTTTTGATCCTGAATTAAATTGTGGCACCAATAATTAAATTGGGAGGTTGCAAAATACTTTACGCTAGTGCTGTTGAAGGAGGTTCATAAGTTAAGAGGATCACTAAAGCATTGGCAAATTATCTTGAGGGGCATTTGAGTGTCTTTATAGAATTTTATGTTGAGGTGTTTGATACCTATTAAGTATTTTCCACTTAAAACCAAAAATGTGAATCTCATAGTGGTTTTCAATGGGATCACTAAAGCCACCCTTGATATTTTTCTGTGTGGGCCAAATAGTCTAACCTGAAGTTCAGACGGACAATGCCATTGCTCTTATGCTAAAGGCACATAGCTGAAAATTTACCCAAAGTCATTATCACATGCATTTAGAAAACATTGTGGACACACTACTTGGTTTTTTGTTGTTGTTTGGTTTTTTTTTTTTAAACAATTTGGCAAGGCTATACTTTATTTAATGAACCTTTTCAATTAATAAATGAGAAAGTAAATGTGTGGGTGGTGTCTGCTTTAATGGTGCAATTATCACCTTTATTTTCTATGCTTGGCATTCACTTAAAGCCCATGAGCTCGTCATCTTGTATTTTTATGCAACTGCCCTAACCAGAGAGGTTTTATTGAGTTTAGAGGTCTGCTGCTGGCATGTAGATGGCCTAAAGAAGTAATGAAAAACTTTTTCCTTGATAGATATTTTGCTATTGCTTCAGTGGTTTTGAATATTCAGTCGACTACACATAGGTATTAAACTGAGAAGTTGGTTGCAAGACATTTATACATCACCTTTTGACTGCACCATTAAAGGCACTTCAATCAGTTTATATTATAAACAGCTTTATTACTGTGTTATTGTGTTTTTAACTTCTTTAATAATTTCTTTAGGACAGATACTGCCATTTTTCAAAGACAAGAAGCTGGCTGTTCTAGGAGTTCAGTGTTTCTAATTTCTGTCTTTTGATATTTAAAAAAAAGAATATCAGTAGATGCTTACAATGGTTAACACATTCACTTGGCAAGTGAAAGGTTGCTGGTTCCATTCCAGCTGGAGACATGTATCCCATGTTGGGTTGCTTGAAGAAGGATGTCCGGAGCTACCTCCTGTGGTGACCCCTTGTGGCAAGAGAGTAGCTTAAAATAGCTCTACTATGCGCTATCTACAGTGCACAGGAATGTTTGGGGAAAATAGTATCACTTTGAATTGATTTTTAAAGCCAATTCTGCTTTTTTGGGTTGGTTTTTTTTTGTTTTGTTAAGGATGTGCTTGAGAGCGACTATATTAAGTCAAAGTGTTGATGAGTTGAGTTGCATTCTTGGTTCTTTCTCTTTGTTGCTGGAAATATAACTACATCTGCTATATATTGAAATGAATTCCTTTTAAGAATGTTTGCTTCCCCAGAATGACTCAAAAGAGAGCTCAGATAATGACTAGCTGTACAACACATATGTGGGTCTTGCTATGTCCTGTCTTCCCTTCTTTGTTTGCTTTTTATAGGGTATGGCACCTTCTCAAGTCAAAGTAGAAGGCTAATGAAAACCCTCTGTCTGAAAAGCTATATGATTGATGGATAAAGAAGCTGCCATGGCAGCATAGACAGTCCTTCAGCTTACCTCTGTGCTTAATTCCTTCTCCCGACTGGCATTCCACACTAAAAGATATACACTTCAATTATACATGGGGACGGTGGGGGCACAGGCTGCTCTGCCTTGCCTGAGAACTAATCAATATTTCAGCTCCAAGGGGACCAAACATCTAGCGGAGCAGCTGCTGCTTAACAGCTTTACACAGTAGAGTGGCACACCCAGTAATATGCAGCTATATACTGTGGGTGTGTGTATGTGTGATCGTGGGATTTCAAGGGCCGCAAGAACTACTGCCGAGGTGACAGTAGGGAGAGATGAGAGCCTTGAGGAGGTTTTAGGTGTGTGTGTGTGTGTGTGGCTGCTTTCTACTGTGTGTGCTGTGTATTGACTTGATTCTTACTTGACTGTTCTTTCTCCATCCCTATCTCATTTCTCTTTCTGTCACTCCCTCTTTTCCCTCCACAGACAAACACACATACACACAGAGCTCGCCCCTATAATTCGGCTATCAGCGCTCCCCAGGGTCTGCACTGCCTCTGTGTGTGTGTTCAGACAGAAGAAAAGAAAGAGAATCTGTCTGTCTCATACTTTGTTGTTTCAGGCTTAGACATGTCAATTCAATTTTTACCTATTTGTATCTGAAGTCTGGCAGACTTCCTCTATTTTCTTTCATTGTTTTATATTTCCTGCATTCCTTCTGTATTGTGATGCATTTCCAGGATTCAGACAGTGCCCACAGTTTGTTTGCGAGGCATTTCAGACAGGATTTACAAAATGTCAGGAGACCAAAACCTGGGTGACAAGCTAAGACTTAGAGCGAGTGCTGAGATCTGTTGCTGGCGAAGCTGGGATGTTGTAGAATTTTGTCGGAGTTTGAGACAAAGCTGCAAACAGAGGCAGACAAACCGAAGTGGTTGAAGTCAGAAAATGATTGTGAATGTTGTGCTGATCATGAGGAATCATGAGAAAACTGGCCTAGGAGAGTTCAGGCTGTGTTCGAGAATAAAGGTGGTCATACCAAATATTGCCATTCAAGCTCCACCATTTATGGTTGCACATTTCAATGAATTGCTGCAACTATTTCCCACTTTCTTAACAACAGAACTGAGGGGTGGTTTAAGACTTTTTCACAGTAGTGTAAGAAACATATCCAGAAATCCAGGCCAAAACTTCAACATTTCTTGATATTTCATTCACCATTTGAATAATGTGATTGGTTACAGTTATGTGTATGTGATTTAGTGCTGCAAGATGGTAGACATAGACAACATAGCACAATAGACATTCTATTACCAGAAGACTTCACATACAATATATTTTACTTTCACATTTTGTTCTCGTTGGATGTCATTTTGAAAGGATTTCATCACTTTAAATTTTACTAAATAAAACTAAAAATAAGAAACCTATCACCCAGACACTTTTCTCAAACGTGAATGGTTTATTATTCTAGCATTCCTTATTGACAATTCCTGATAGTGAATTTATAATGAATAAATTCTGATTTAAATCAGAAGCTGTTTGAAGAAAACAATTAAATTCTACATTTTGATCATCCCCACACATTCATATCAACAAAAGTATTTACATTTACTTTCAGTGGACAGAAAGTAAATGTAGTTCTTATTTAGTCTACTTATATTTTAAGTGATTTCACTAGCTGTTAAAGTTTTCTGTAGTAAAATAGCCTAAGATTTTTGAACACTGAGAATTACTGCCCTGTGAAAGTTCTTGCTGGATAGAAATCGCATCACTGTCACCTCATTCCTCAGAGGGATTCCACATAATTGGGCTATTTCTCCAGTAATTGCTGCAGTCCTCTTTGCCTGATAGCTCGGCTTTTGCCTGTCCTTCACTTGTTTTTTTTCCCTCTCTTTTTTGTCCTTATAACATATCAAACCTCTTTTTTTAAACAACTTCAGCCACATTACACATCTCCTGGGATGCAGCATTTATTACCACTGTGAATGCAATCCAAGCCGGCCCCCCCTTCACTTAAACCCATCGCCGAAGTGATAGAAAAAAAAACACATTTTCTCATCAGCTCCAGCTTTAGGCTCTCGCTTGCTGCATCCTCTGTCTTCAGTGTTCCAAAAAGAACTTTTCTTTATAAAGAATAGAACATAACAAATTTATTAGGCCGCCTGTCATGAAAACAGTAAGGCACAAATATTTAACAAAATCTATCAAAACCTTGTTTAAAACTAAAAATTCATGGATAAAAATGTCATTTTGATTAAAGAGCTCGCACCTACTGTTGGATTAAACATTACAGACATAACAGACTCCATCCATTCTCTTCCGCTTATCCTTGTCAGGGTTGTGGGGTGCCTGGAGCCTATCCTAGTTTCTTAGGGCGAGAGGCAGGGTATGCCCTGGACAGGTTGCCAGTCTGTCGCAGGGCTAACACATAGAGAAAGCAACCATTGGCACCCACATTCAAACCTATGGGTAATTTAGAGTTACCAATTAACCTATCCCTACTAACTGCATGCCTTTGGAATGTGGGAGGAAGCATGTGTGCCTGAAAAAACCCCACGCAAACACAGGGAGAACATGCAAACTCCACAGATGATTTAGTTAATTACCAATATTGATATAAACCTTACATTGGGTGATGATTTAATAAACTCTTTAAGAACTATGTAAATTTTCAAAAGCTTATTTTGGCAAAGGTAAGAGTATAAGTGCTAGTCATTTATTCAATTCCACATTTATCCAGGAACAAAAACCACTGCAGCTGGATTCGGTGATCGTTTTTCATAACATGATTAAGATCATTTCTGTGCTGGAGCCCAGTGTGCTTCACATAGATGATCGTTTTCTGACAAGGAAGAATGATGGCTGACATATCTGTCCTGTTGATACTCAACAGACTTTGGACCTGTGAGGACCTCTTGTTGAAAGTGTTTTTTGTCTGTCACACATATACATACCAGTTTTACCAGCCCAGAAACGATCAGTGACATTTATTACTGGCCATAAGGAAACCCGAAGCTTCTAACACTGTCATTTTCTCTGCCTCTCTATCATCCGCACCACCATCTCTCATCTCTCCTATGCTAGCGACAGTTATAGAATTTCATACCAAGAGGATTTGTGATGCTTACACCCGCTGGTTCTGTGCCTGTAAAATGATGTGCTGCGTTTCTCTTGCTTTTGCGCTCTCTTTCTCCCGCTCCCTCTCTTCCCTCTACCTCAAGGCGTTGGCTATGCTGCCAAAACTTGTATCAAAGCACTACAGCTAAGAATCTCCCTGAGCACATGTGCTTGCTTAACTTCATAAATCTTCATGAGCTGAGTTGTATGACTTTGAGTTCAACAGGGAAAGTCCAAGGGTAATAGCACATGGTATACAGCACATCTACTTGTACATCTAGAGTTTAGGGTTAAATGTATATGTGTGCTAGCTTACTGCATTGCCTAGTTGTGATTCATTGTACTTTGTTTTTATTGTGTTTTAGCTATAACAATGACTTTTAGTCAGCTTAGCTACCTACAGGTACATGCATTACATGTGAATAACACAGGCATGCAGACATAGGGAACTGGCTGGTTAGCTAAATCCCAGGTAGCTTACACTTTTGTTCCCAGGCTCCTAGCCAATGTGTGGGCTAAATGGAAATGCCCTGTTTGCTTTTCTTTTGGGAAGCCTCCAATGGTTGAACAACAGGTCGATGTCAATTATACTCCAGTTGCTCTGGACCTCTGTTTGCAAAACCAATGCTCATTTGTAGCCTTTTTCTTTTGTGCATTGCCCATGAAATTCCTCTTAGTGCTTGCCTCAGTAGAACAGTTGAATGACCACCTCAGGGGGGCAAGAAGAATTAGCTTTAGCTTTTATACTCTGACAATGCAAAGACAGGATCATAAATGTGTCACTAGTGCCTATTCAGCTTCTTTAAATATAAACATATCCCATAATATAGCAATTCATGTTGCTTGTTCTGTGTTTTCTTCTATAGCCTTAAATCTCACATCATCAGTCTTTCATGGTTTCATTTGCCTCTTCTCTTTCACCCACAAAGAGGTCCCAGAAAACCTCCCCAGAAGCTGCAGACAAGCTTGTTGTTAGCAGTGACAGTGACTTCCAGCCACATGCCTCTGCGCTGATGATGTTTTAATGTCATCCCGTTTCTGTTCTTCCCTCTTTACTCAAGTTATGGGCATTGAATATTTACCCCTGTGAGAATCGATTACTGCTCTGTTGACGGTTGCCGCAGAGTATAACCTCTCATTAGAGCCGACATATGCTGCGCCTGGCGTTGCTGCCGATGCAAGCTGTTTTTTCAATGACATCTCCCAGTGTTCCCATGGCGTTGTGAGCAAGATCTTACAACACTGCCTTGAAGTGAAAGTTGTGGGAAAAGAACTGCTATTATGTTGGATGGTAGATAGTACAAACTTAGAGATGTGGCAGTGTAATTGCTGGTTGGAACATAATACACATATATATCCATATATGGGGCTGAACATACAGAGTTCAAATTTGTCCTTTTTAAGTTTTGATAAAGTAAAGGCCATAGCCTCCAGTACAACTGGCCGATTGGTTGCTCGGTATACTTGTCCAAGTTCTATTGGTATTTGCCACTGCTACCTTTGTAAGGAGTAAAGGAGCAAGTGAGCTTCTGTGGAAAAACAAGTCACTATTTGGCCCACCCTGACAGAGATGGCTGTGTTTTTATTCAAAGTGATGGACAGAAGGTTGAGTTTAAACGCTTTGTCGTATGTTTTGTTTCATATTGTGACACATTTTTTTCTGCTGGCAGTGTCAAGACTGCACGAAGACCGGTTCAACCCCCAGACTGCTACGATAGCAGCGTGCTCATATAATACATGCAGTGGTTATGTGGTTTAGTATTCTCTTGCTGAAATATACAACACTTTACCTGAAAAATATTTTGTCTGGATGGGAGCACATGCTGTATAAATCCCTCAGCATTGATGATGCCTTTCCAGATATGCCCAAATGTGCTACTGATCTTGCCTGAGCTTGCCATTCAAAACAAGCTAATATTTTTCTTAAAATCATACATTTTCTCAGTTCAAACACTTGATATGTTTTCTATGTTCTACTGTAAATAAAATTTGGGTTTATAAGATTTTCAAGTCTTTGTCTTTTGTTTTTATATACATTTTATACAGTGTTTGGACTTTGGCTCTGTTCAGAAACAGTCCATCCAGCCATCACTATTATTATGCAATACATGGTTGCGGAGCTGTCTTGGGGCAGGAGGCAGGGTAAATTGTGGACAGTTTGCCAATCTGTTGCTCGGCTAATGTACAGAGACCGATAACCATACAGTCTCAAGGGCCATTTAAAATTACCAGTTAACCTAACATGGAAGTCTTTGAGCTGTGTGAGGAAGGCAGAGTATCTGGGGAGAACTTATTAGGAACTATTAGAACTATTAGGAGACAGTACTAACTATCACACCGTTATTGTATGAAGAGTAATTGTTATATTATTATTGATTATTGATGGTAAACGTATCTCCTGTAAGCAAGTGATAATAGAGGCAGGATCTTAACAACACAGACGAGCGAAGAACGCTCCACCTGTGAATTTGTACTAGAAAATGACCTAAATAAGACTCAGTATAGCTACAGCAGTATCAGTCAGAACACTTGTTATTATTTTATCTTTAGTTGAGCTTGTCTGTTTCAAAATGTTCAGTCACGGCTGTTCTTTTTAGCTCTGACTACATTTCGTCTGTAAATCTGAATAATTGCAAATTGAATATGGGAGCTATTTGCTCTATGGGGACATGAAGTGGGATTTTTTTTTTGTTCCAGAGACTGGACTGAAATCAATTTGGAGTTGTATCAAAGCATTGGAGCGTATGAAAAAGGAATTCAAGCTTGAACTGGAAATTCATCATGAACAATGTCCATATTTGGATTGCTTTTAGACTGGGGACTGCGTCTTTAACCGCAATGCAGATTCTACAGTATCACGGTGGGAGGGAACTTGGGTGAACATGATAGAATATGCCCCCCCCCCCAAAAAAACCCAAAATGTCTTGTTATACAACTTGGGGATAGGTTCAAAAGAAGTTCGTTCAAAAATGAGGCTTTGATTTGGGAGTTAAGGTTGGAAATAAATAAACTGAGTGAAAGTAAAGTTTTCAGTCCATGAATACTGAATGACATGCATCTAGGGATGTGGGATATTTTTACTTTCTCAGCTCAGCCAGTGTTTGTTGTTGCTAAAATATCTGTCTGAATTCCAGCTCAGCAAACAGAGTAAATGCTCAGTGAGGAAATGTACACCATCATTTCTGAGAATAAGGGAGGATTTGGATTAAAACAGATTGAGTATTTTAAAATTTAATACAAGTTTCTCTAAAATTCTTCATTGGAAGCTTGTTGATCAAAATGATTTCCTCAACAGTTCTCAGCTTCTATGTTTAGGCTTTGAACAAAGGGAAATATGTCATTGTTGAATTTCTTCCAACAGGGAGTTTCTTTTTTAGCAGAGACACCAGTTTGTGAACCACACTATTCTGTAAGTGTCAGCTTCCTTGTTGATGAGGCAAAGACTAGTGGGTGTAGATACAAGCAGACAAATAACTAAACCAAACCATACGAGTACCTTTACTTCCCATGTTTTACATTTGTATTCACCATTCACCAGTGTTTGTATTTTGAAAAGAAGTCATTTAAACTCACCGTGCATAGAGATAAAAGCGATGTGGCCGAAATAGGAATGCCTCAGAGGCTTTGAATTTGAATAAATGGCTCAGTGGTGGCTGATAGCTGGGTCTAAAGATGAACAGGGTCTGCCTCAGTAGGCTGGGAGAAATTAGTTCTATATTTCAAGATAGCTCATGTCTACTTATACCGTTTTGTTTTTTTTTTCCTTTTGATGCCGTCATGTTCTTCTCTATGGTTTTGAAAAACAACAGGCTTTATTGTGCTCAGGGACGAATGGATCAGAGAGAATTTGTGGGCCTCTTTATCTTATTCAGGCCTTTGTGCATGTAAATCAGTGTGGCTCTGCTGTAGGTAGGCTGTTATTTCGAATTTGAATGACTGTCCCTTCTGAACTAGTTAAATAAAAAAAAAAAACCAAGGTCATCCTCACCTGCATAATCCTATGGTTTCTTTATCAGGGGACATTCCCTCCTCTTGAATGTTAGATTTGCCAATCAGGTATTCTGGTCAGGATGTTTGGCTCATTCTTTTTAGAGACCTGCAATATGGAGACTGACACAGATGTGCTTGGAGTGACCACAGAGAATCCGAAGATGGTAAATGGTAGAAATTTTGAAGTCTTTTTAAAATAAAGAAAAACATCTAACAAGATGTATGCTATCGTGATTGGAACGAAGACAAGCAATCTGTTACAATTACAAAGCAATTAAATAAATCAAAGAAATATGCTTGTGAGCAACCTGTACAGCTGTTGCTGTTTTCCTGTCAATATTATTCAAGAATGAAGCTTGATTGCATGTTGACGTATTTATTCTGTGTACCATGTTTCGGGCTTGCTGGCTTGTTTGTTTGTTTCTTTCTCTTTGTACTTATGTACCTTTTATTTCCTACCATATGAAGTGGCTATTAATAGCCACATTGATTTCATTCACAGTGATCTGAAGTGAATGCATACCAGGTGCACACTAAATATCTCTGCACTGTGTGTTTTATGTGGTATGGTATTTTTTTCACTGTTTTTTAAATGAATTAATGACCTGGGGAGAGGGAAGCCATGTGCCTTTAAAAAATCCTAGTCAGAACAACTATGTGTAGAATTTCTGTGTAGTCATGGCAACTTTCAATTTGTTTTAATGGTGTACTTTTGTAAGGTGGTAAATCAGTTTCTTGTTTTTAGCTGTTTATTCTCAGTGTCCCCGGGATCCTGGTTTCGTAGTCCAAATAGTAAATGTGTATTTTGTTCCTAGTTTGATTATCCTTGTACTGCAGTAACTCAAATGACAGCAACATTTGATGCTTCAAGCTGAAGTAGGTACCAGGGGATTGTACACCATCTGTACTTGTTTATAGGTCATTTCCCTGAAATGATTTTCAACATACGCACACAGTTTAATGGCTATATGTCATATAAACCTTCTTGAGCTTAGTACTGTCTGCATTATGCTTTCAATTTGTGCTAAATATGGAACATACATCTAAAAACATGTATTAAAATTGCTTGCTTGCCTAGTTATTGTTCTCATTGTTCTGTTACTTGTTACACTTATTACATTAATATTCGTAACCTGTTATTTTGTAAAATACATTTTTAAAGCAAATGTTTATTAATATAGTGTTAATGTAAACACTAATTTGCATACAGTGTTTAGTGTAATTTACTTTAAAACCATGTGCTGAGTCATGAAGTATAAGGAGGACGAAAGATGTTGGGGTACCTTTCACCTGTAGATGCAACTCTTCATCAGCTAAGTGATTTGAAAGTTTTGTTGTCTTCTTTAAGCAGTACAGTTTAGATCCCAGATGTCTGTGATTGACAGGTTGCTGCCTTTGTACCGTGTTATATAGAAATTTACACCTTGGATGCCACACATAGGTTAAAAAAAACTATTAAACAAAGCAAGATGATGATGGCCAACACGTAAGAGGAGGCAAAACCAGGTTTCCACAAATCATTGGTCCTGTTATTTTCATTTTGGCTTAATTTCGGATCTTGTTTTACTCCTTGTGTTTCTTTTTCTAGGTACTGTATGTCCATACCTCTTTGACGTTACCCAGCACACTGTTGGTTCTGGAGTTGGTGTCATTATCACCCAGACCAGACTGCTCTCACCAGGCTCTGGGACGAGGCTTTACTGTCCTGGAGCTTTTCACCAACAGGCCAGACACCCCAGCTGCTGATGGGGAGAGAAGGTGATTAGTCCATTCTTAATTCCTCTGCCGAAGGATTAATGAACTTTCTCATGAAGAGATTATTAAAGAGCAGGTGTATTTAGAGTGAAAGAGTTTCTGCCAGAATATTATCCAGGGACTTAGAGTTCACCTAGTTTGCTTGGTCTTTCAAATTTTTAGATCAGTATTCATGTGTAACATATAGATATGGCTTTTTACTCCATGTAGACCTACTATTGTGTGTAAGGTGTTTAAATCAACTAGGGTTTGCTATGTTGGTAAGTACAGTGGAACCCTGACTTACGAAATTAATTCGTTCCTGAGGGTCTTTCGTAAGTCGAAAATTTTCGTAAGTCAAAGCACCCATCGCGCCTTTTGAGTGAACGATAGGCTATAGGCTAATTGCTAACTGCAACAACAATGCATCGTTCAAGTGGAACAGCGAAGCGCAATTACGAAAGCCAAGGGGGTTGTCACATGATTCGGAAGGCATTGTGGGCATTGTAGGCATTGTAGGCATTCTGGGCTCAGCCAATCAGAGCCAGCGGATTTCATTACGCTGGCATTTTGCCGTAACACAGGCAGAAATATTGCCGTTAAGTGCCTTCATAACTTGAATTTTTCATTAAATGGGGTATTCGTAAGTCTGGGTTCCACTGTAGTAGAATTATATGTAGCCTGTGTGTTTTTGTTATGTGGGGATCTATAGGAGTTTTCTTTACGTGTGAAGTCATGGGTGTTGGTGTTATTTTACGTCCTAGGCTGAATCTACATCACGGATCACCAAGAGCCTTGCTTCACCCTCTAATAAAGGACGCTGTTGACTGTAAGAATACTTTATTCATACTATCTATTTATCAGGTGTATTCACTTTAGGTATTTTTCACTAGAGTACTCTGGCATGAAAGCTGCTAGGACCACAGTGCATGTGGTCTTTAGCAGTATTTACTTCCAGGCCAGCGAATCTACCTGTATTTGACATAAAACTTTGACGCCCGCTTAATTTTTAGCTGGGGTTTGGGTTAGAGAAACGGCTGTCAACCAAATGTTTTGAGCTGAACAGTTTTGAACTTTGCTACATTACAAAAATGTGAGCTGTTCAAAAAGTGCGTGATTCATTTGCTGCTCATACTATCTGAAGGGATTATGTCATCAGGTGTAACCTTTGGAAAGGTTACCGTTATTGTAGTGGTGACCTGTTCTGTCAGTTTTTTCTTTGTACAGAGTCAATCTGCATAAATCTAACTCACAAAACTAAATGCTCTGTACTATGAGCTACAAAATTCAGGGAAGCAAAATAAAATAGTTGCAGAAGTTATTTTAGGTCAGCTAAACTGACACAGAGATACTAAAACTTGAATGATGACTAAAGAAGTCTTTGGTGGGGAAAATCAAACAGTTGTTTGCAGTTGGTGCTAGAATAAAAAGTTACAGCTGATAAACAGTATAATGACAGCCAAATGCGAAATAGAGATCAGAGATATAGTAATTATAGTGAGATGATGGGACATCAGGAAGCATTGCGTGGGCCCTCTGCCATGTAAAGTGACGCAAAGATGTGTAATTTGTCAACTAGTATTTTAACTTTTTTTTTTTTTAACCAGGTACCATCGCATAAAGATAGCACTTTGGTCAGCTTACATGAAAGAGGGTGTTCAAGAGAGAAAAGGCAGTGACAGATAGCCAGACGTCACACTGTAATGATGATAAAGATTTTTTTATGGCCTCTCAGCGCTTGAATCTTGTTTAAAAATAGTGATCATGACACAAACTTTCAGAAATATTTTCCATTTGGTCGATCACATCTAAGTGCCACAAAGGTGTGTGTGTGTAACAAACTAAGAACAAGGGCTAGAAAGAGAGGAACACTTTACAGCAGAGGCAGTAGAGTTATAATAATTAAAAAAATATATACAGTTTTTTTAAGCATGTCATTTTTGACAGATTACAACTCCGAGGTCCATCTACAGTAACATCGAGTAATTGACCTGAATCATTTTCAAGGACAGTGCTCAAGCTGACAGTTGTTTTATTAACATAACATCAAGCGTTACATGGTAGAATCCTCACTCAAAGACTTTAAGTGAGTCTGGGACCATGGGCCACAGAAGGCTGCAGCTGCACCTTTGTGCAAAAGAAGGGCAGCCTCCAGGATTTCCTTCTGGTGAAGCCACTCCTGGCAGGCTTGGAAAGTCCTGTTTTAAGATGCTTTTGCCAACTTTTGATCCTTTCCCCTGGGAGAAATGTTTCCACTTCAAAACTGTTTTAGTGCTAATGGAAAAAGAGACAGATTAAATAAATTGTAGGTACATTATGACATAATTTTTATAACCCTAACCTTTTTAAAATCGACAAAGAGAAAGTCTAACATAACCTGATTCCCGGAGTGGGCATTTCTTAGCGTAGACGATCTAGTCATCAATTTTGCAAATTTATATAGGCTGACAGAGGCATCCCCTACCTGATGTTAGAGAGGAGAGAGGTGTGATGTAACGGGGTTTCTGACACCAGCAGTTGTACCGACCCTAAAGCCTGCTTAAGCCACACATTTGAAGCAGACACCTTCTTCACCTTGAAAATATTTTCCTAGGTAGCACTTGGTCAGTGGATTATTGACTATATGACCTCAATGGCTTTTTTTAAAAGGCCATTTTCCCCCTTTGAGACAAAATGCAGGTTTTCGCTCCCTGGTAAAAGCTGACAGTTTTGGTTATCTGGTTTACCTTAGATTTAGAGTTGTTTTGGATAATTCTTGGGTTTTCTGCTAAAGCACTGGGTTGATCTAGAATTGTCTTTGACTTAAAGCCAAGGCTATGAATTACAAAACAGACGTGCCTCACAGTATGAATAACACGGTGCCCAGTGAGAGCCAGAGTTCCTGTCTTGGCTATCATGTCACATGAATATTAGAAAACCTCCTCTCAAACGGACTGTTATGCTCTCTGAATTATTAAACATAAGCCTGTTATTTAGTCGAAAGTTGCTTCTTTCTTTTAAGAGCCATGTTGCTGCTGCTTTTGCTGTAGCTCTTTTGTGTCCAAAGCCTTTTTTCTTAACTTTTAATAACTTTTAGTTTCATCCACTGTGACAGAGACCCGCAGTCCCTATCTGCTGGGTGACATGGAATACTTAGGAGTGGTTTTATTATTTTATTTTATTTTTTAAATAAGTGTCTAAAAAAATTTTGTGCAGAAGTGAATTAAGCACGTTCTTATAGTGGCCATTCATGTCTTATGGTGTGGAAGAATTATAATGAGAAATCATTCCCTAGAGGATGTTTCTTTTTACCCTTCATTCATTAGCAATTCCACATTATGTAATTTCCCTGACTTTGTTTTTGAAAATACTGTGGCTCTAGAGAAGGATAATATCTTTTTTTATGTCTTGATGTGTTGCAAATGAGTCTGGGGTTAAAAGTTGAATTGAATAAAAGTGAATGAATTTAAATAAAAAATGGCTGGATTTCCACACGTCTGCTATATTACAGAGATAGCAAGCATTATAAACCCTCTAATGCTTGCTTGATAGCAACCATTAGAGGGTGTTTCCTTATAGTAATTATAAAAGCTGCTAGCTTAAGGGCTCACACATTTTAGTCCAGAAATGACCATACACAGCAAACATATCACTTTTCCATCTCTATGCACTCTATGCAGTCTTGTGAAAAAATAATAGCACACTTACTGGTTCCATTAGGAATAAAAGGGTAAGTAGCAGGCAGGTGTTGCTATATAGATACACTTGATTAACTGATCTTCAGTAAGTGTGACCATCTGAATAAAATAATAAGTTTTGACAGCCTGCTGGTCTGGAGCACAATGCTACAGTTTTCTCAGAAGTGGACATCCCAGCAAATTCACCCCAAGGTCAGTTTGTGCAATGCTCAGAAATTGCAAGAAAACCCAAGAGCTACCCCAGTTAGGATGTTAAATGTTAAAGTTCATGACAGTGCAGTTAGGAAAAGACTGAACTGTAATAGCATGTTTGGAAGGGTTGTCAGGAGAAATCCTGTTCTTTCTAAAAAAGAATCTGGCAGCAAAGTTGTATCTCAACAAAAGACTTTTACAACAGTGCCACTTGGACTGATGAGACCAAAGTGGAGATGTTTGGCCATAATACACAGTACCATGTTTGGTGAAAGTGAAACACAGCATATCAGCACAAACACCTCATACCAGCTCTCAAGCATGGTGCTGAAGGGTGATGGTTTTAGGCAGTGTGTGATTATCAAATACTTTTATCAAAATAAAAAGTATGTCGTACAGCTCTCTCCATGGCCTTTCATCATATATCTTATAGTTAATTTGGTGTCTTTAATTTTTTTCCAAGGTCAACTTTGACCTTGGGAGCTAATGGTCAAGGTCAACCACTTAAGCCACCTGAGGTACTCATGCCCTCAAGGCCTGGTAGATTGGTTTGAAGTTTGAAGATGATCCATGAAAAACCTGTGGATAATATAAAGCTTTTTACATTTGGTGTGTGACCTTGACCTGATTTTCACCAAAATGTAATCAGCTTTAGCTGTTATGGGTTTATACCATCACACAAAATTTGAGCATCAAATCTTTCCTATCTGTCAGACAGATAGGCGGAAAGACAAATGAACAAATGGAATTACATAGTCTCTCCCTTTGGGGGAGAAAAAAAGATGAAAGTGCTAAAAGCTTAAAAAAAATTACAATAAACAAAAAAATCTGTAGTATTTTTTCTCTTGTCTATTGATGTATTAAACCTTATACTGCTTCTATTTATGTCTTTGTGATTGTGTGTACTGTGTAAATACTGTGTGAACCTGCCTTATTCAAAAACATCAAGAAAACTTTGAGCCATCTATATACAATGGCAGGGCTCTAGACTAACTTTTTGACATGGGCGCACCGGTACGCCTAACTTTAAAAAATTTAGGCGTACCGGCACAAAAGTTAGGCGCACTCAAATTTTTCAACCACATCGCTTAACACCGCAGTTTTACATGTGCACTTTCTTTGGGGGGGGAGTCCATACAGACAATATTAATTTCTAAATTATTAACTAACAAAGTTGTGCTTCAAGTGCTTTGTCAATATTGTAAAAAATGTTAAACTTAATCATCATCTTGGCCTCCTCCGACGACCTGTTTGCTGCTGTCTGCTGCTGAAAGGCCGTGGGGAGAGGGGACACTTGGGCAGTGCATTTATTGCAGCATATAATGTGTTTTCTGGATACACTGTGCTTTTTCAGCATTCAAATATTGATGGCACCGTGTCAGAGCACTGGCTATGAATTTCAGACAGATCAGGCCTTAACTTAACAAAAAAGTTATCAATAGTTCTTTTCATCTTTTCTTATTACCCACAGCTACCATCCACTTCTCTCAGGCCTAGGCTGCTCACTAGGGCTAGGTATCATCACTGATTTCTATAATCCATTCGATTACGGTTCTCAAAGTCCTGATTTGATTCAATTTAGCCTCAGACAGTCAGAAATATTATAATTCTGATCATTTATCAGTACTGATACACATGAGACTTCATCAGAATTGTGAAAATCACAGCAGATGCCTTTGTGTGAAAGTAACTGAGAATAAAACACAGGAAAACATGAAGGAGATTTTCCTGGTCTGGCTTTTTATAGCAGATAACCTTAAAAATATTCTGCAATATTCTACAATTTTGCATAATTTTAAGAAATTTATATTTCTTCAGTATTGAACAGCAGAAATTAGGCTTTCTTGTCCGAGGTCATTTAAGTGGAAAAAGAAAAAGCGCTGTAAACAACGGTAGACTGGTGGGTAATAAGCGAATGAATAATGCAGAAAACAGATTTGAGACGGGAAACTGTTCCTGAAGTACAGAGAGAGAGAGAGAGAGCTGTGCAGGAAGTGGGATTTTTATCGTGGTGGAAGCAAAACAGCAAAAGTCAGAGGGAATTCATGACGACATTGATCAAATGTGAAGCGCAGTTTGCTGCTTCTTTTGCTGCTGGCTCGGCGAATTTTGGTTGGAGAGAGACAAAACCTGCAGCTCAGAATCAGCGCAAAAAGACCTAAACACAGCGCGGACCCGAAGAATCGCTAAGCTCCGACAGCGTGTCCGTGTTCGGGCCGTCGGGTGAGAAAGCCGAGAAAGACGAAGCTGATTCTGATGTGTCGGGTCCGCTCTGTGTTTAGGTCTTTGTGTGGAATCCGTTAATGAATTGATATCGCTTTATTCAAGCTATAAGCTCTCTCTTCCACCTGCACTTTCAACTGGACCACGGCCAATCAGAGAGGTCTCGCCCCTGACTATCTCTGATTGGTTTAGTCCACGATAGGGGCATAATGTGTGTCTGTTGTTGACCACAAGGAGAGTTGCAGAGATTTTTTTTTTTTTTTTTACCGGAACAGTGTGCGACCAAATATTTATTTTTAGTCGCACCACTGAAAAATTTGGTCGCATTTGCGACCAAATTGGTCGCACTCTACGGCCCTGAATAGACCTAATTTTCTTTTTTGAGGCCACCACTTGTGCTTTATTTGTAGGCACACTCAGCCGGACAAGCATTCTTTCCACTGTTTGCGGGGCAAAATGCAGCCTTTATCAAAACAATCTACTGAGAATTGTCTGCTAAATCACAATATAAAGCCTTAAAATGAATCAGTAGCAACTTTTGTTTCCTTTTTGCAATTTTTCATGGGAAAATGCATTCATGGGGTTCTTCTCTACATAAAAATAAAGATAGATCAATGGAAAGAGTGAGTGAAGCGTACGTTTGAAAGTGGACCCAATCAATCCAAATGTCAGCAAATTCAAGTTCATGTGCTTTTGGACAGGAGAAAAAGAAATGGGATTTAAGGTTGTGACAGATTTCTACAGCCACATTCAAATGACATTATGGTCACGCTATGCTTTTACTTGACCAACACACTATTACTTTGAGTTAATTAAAGAGGATTCATTTCTTTAATATAACTTATTACGAGATTATGGCATACAAAGCAAGGCGGGAAATGCATTTAAAACTGACAGGCCTCGCTGACTGATGCTCTGAAAGTTTCTAAACCCATTCAACATGTAATTTTTTTTTGATTCTAGAAAACTTTAAGTTGAAGTGAAGAATATCAGTTATTTGAAAACTGTCACCTAAAACCACTGAAACGTAAATGTGAGCTTTTACCCCCCACACATACAGTAAATTGTGTTCTGTGTATGTTTATATAGAAAGTAAAGGTTAATGGATGTATTTAAAAGTTTCACAGTCTGTTATAACAACATAATTTTATAAAGATAATGAATGCCTAGTATGGCAGGTCGTAGTGCCAATATAACCACTGACTGTCTGCCTCTGGTTGAGTAAAATGGATGGCAACACAGGCAGCTGTAGCGATAGTGTTCTGCTGGGCTTCAGCTGAGCTAATTCTGGTCAGTGAACTTGTGCTTTCAACTATGTCTGTTGTGTCTGTCTTTTTATTATAACTGTCAAATAATGTAAATTGGTGTGTGGTTACTTTTGTATACCTTATAAAAAGTCTGTACTCCACTTTTGGTGAGTGAAATTCTTGTTTTTTAACTATATGTCTATTAACAATTACAAGATATGTCTGGCGATGCACTTATACAGTCTATAGATGCATCTTACTAACCAGGATTTCTAGCAAAACTCTAGCATAACTATGTCCTCTACCGTATGATCTAAGTATTGTGATAGTGATAAGCTAGAATACAGGCTTCAAAACTGAGATCACAAACCAATATGAGATGCCACATGGGGCTTTGTCCATCTTCTGTATTCAGTCTATGGGGATTGCAAAACTGGGTTATTTAAATGTGAAGCACCTACAGTGTTCAGTGATAAAATGAGGGGAGAATTATTATTCTGAAATGCTGTAGACTTATTTGAAACCCGTGATACTGGGTAAGCAAGCATCTTTTTTATTCTTTAAGTGTATGTGAATTGTCTTGACATTTAGATTTTTCTTTTACTAGACCACATACACTTAAATTGTTACTAATTTTAGGCATAGGCTTGGTGACCTTTATATCAGAAAACCAGTGGAGCAAAGATGTAGACAAAGCAAAAGATTAATATGACAAAAGTATTTTCACACCAGCCCAAGCTACTTTGGCTTTAACTTCACTCTTTCAGCGCCACCTGTGGGTGAAGAACCTCAGTCATAATGTGATGAAATGTAATTCTTTTTTAAGAATTGTTTTATTCATTTTCTTCTGTTTTTTGCTGAACAAACACTGGCAAAGTAAATAAAAGACACCTAATTCTTGTCATATAATTGAAATGAACATCAGGGTAAATTATCTGATAAATAAGGTCAGATGTTGGGAAAAAAAGACTAGTGCAGCCTGGCCTTATTAAAAGAAGACAAACAAAAGTGTTTCATGACTCTAAAAACATGACACCTTAGATAAACATATTTCATCTTCCAGCAGAAGATAAAGTTTGCTTCAATGGTTAAACACTGCTCTAGTCTATAAAACACAGTTCATATAAAAGGCATACAATTGTCCTTCCGTATTGAGTTTCATTATACAATTTGAATTGGAGAGAGCTTAAGACAGGAGAAAATGGTGGCAGCAAAGAAGTCAAAAACCCCCCATTTTCCAGTGCTGGAGTCAGGGTCAAGAGGCAGGAAATGGGAAAAGGAGGAAAAATGAAAGGAAGGAAGTTGCCGTGGGGCTTTTGAAAGTCTTAAAGGATAAAAGCATGAAGGGAGGCAGTATGCTCATTGGCCTGATCTAAGCTTCTCCTCTCAACCAACTGGGAGAAAAGGGGAAGACGCAGAGAGAAGAAAAACTGAAATGAGGATCGAGAGCTGCTCTGGGGACCTGTTAATGTGATGAGAGGACACACAGATGGTACATTGTGTTCACATTAGCATAGCCTTATTTGAAGCCATGATGCATTAATTTATTGTGTATGTCTGAGCATAAGAGGATAGAAAGGTTGTGTCATGACAGATTTTGTCAATTACACACTTAAAAATCCTATCTGTGGCCAAAAAGGAGGTTTTTCAGTGCTTTCAGCAGAGTTATTGCTGTAAATGCTACAAAAGTGTTTGCTTTTGTCACTGCTATGTTTAGTTTGCACTTAAACAATGCTTTTTATCGGATGCAACTCCTTGAGGCTCAAATTGAGCTAGGTTGAAGTCATCATCATGGTGAGGTTTTTCTTGCTGTATATCTCTTGGTAACTGATTAAACACAGCACTGGTCGCAGCTAGATCAACTTCCTCTAGATAGGCTGGTGCCTATTTGCACCAGCACGGTAGGAGCCCATCTAAGCTATTATAGGGCCATAGGCAGGGTACACCCTGGACAGGCTGCCAGTCTGTTGCAGGCCCACAGAAAGACAGACAACCATTCACACTTACATTCACATCTATGAACAATTTAGAATCACCAATAAATTAAACCCCTTTGGACTGTGGGAGTACCCAGACGCAGACACAGGGAGAGCATGCAAGCTCCACACAGAAACGCCCCGGGCAGATGTGGAGTTGCTGCGAGGCAACAGTGCTAACCACAGCGCCACCATGCTGCCACCTGACAGTTAAAAAATATGTTATTATGACGTTTTATTTTTTTTTAATAAAACGACAGTGCACATAATACAGTAAAGGTAATACAGACATTTTTTTCTCATGCGTAGAACCAACTGGGTTTCTGGATCGGGTCGTGAGAGTGACCACTGAGCCGTACATTCTTGTGTGGATTGAAACGAGCCAGCAAAGCAAAGAATTTGCATCAGTTTTTTGTAATCTGACTTACTTGATGAATCACCACAGGCCTATTAGAATTCATTTTAAGATAAAATAAATGTTTTAAATTTTTAAGTAATGTGAGTGGACAAGTAGCTAATAGAACCTTTGATGTGAGGCTTGAGAGAGAAATTTGGACTTGCCAGATGACTTGGATTTGAATCTATTTACTTAGTTAATAGTCTGGGAGCTCAAATTACCCCCCAAAATACTGAAAAATTTCCTGCTGAACAGCTCTGCCAAATAGTCCTGAGTAATTAGCTATATCACCAATGTCATTATGATTTAATGCACACACATTAGGAAACTGTTAGATCTTGATTTAGAGTATACTCTAAATTCTGATCAAAGAAAACAAATTAAAAAAGTCAAAATAAAAGGAATTGGTTTCGACAGATAAACCAGTAGTTCTGTAGATTTTTATCCAGTGTATCGCCTCCCTGCAGGAGTCCATATGATTCAGATGTGCTAATTATAGTAAATCCTAATAATCATATTGGTAATGATTTAGTACCTTGTCTTGTAAATACAGCCAGAACATTGCACTTATTAAAGAGAATTAACAAGGTCCCAAAAGCGATTGATCCTCTTCTCACTCATCCCTTTGTATCTCACAGGTGGTCTCTACACCCTTGTGTACAATATTTCCCTCTTCATCATGTCTCAGACGACAGTATCTTTCCCTCCCGCTGGTAGTTACCTTAATAGCTCACCTCACAGTTGAGTGATGTCATTCATTACACGCCTGCTTCACACTGCTGAGTATTATATGGCTGTCGCTGTCACACCGTGATCTCTGATTCACCCTGAACCTGAATGCAGTACAGTTAAGCCTGATTTGTAGACACAAGCTGCTGCGGTACCTATTTATCATTCAGTTGAAGCAAATGAGCATCTTAAAAAACAAAACGACTAAAGTTGATCTGATGTTTCTTACACTCTTCCAATCAAAATGACATAGTTTAACTTGTACTGAAAAACTCTGTAACCTAACATAATGAATTATGTATTTAATGTAGTAAGTTTGATTCACTGCAAAAAATGAATATAAAGCCAGCAAATGTTAAACTAACAAGTGCCCCTGTATGTGCTTGACTTTCAGTAATGCCTAAGCTCTCATCTTTATTACTTCTTCTACACAACCTTCTCCCAAAACCACTACCTCTGTTTGATGCCGAGCCATTTTTTTGTTCTCCCCCCCCCCTCCCCCCTCCCCCCGCTCTCCAGTTTCTCGGTTTCACATCTCTTGCCAAGTTGCTGCTCAACTGACTCTGCGGTACCACACTCTGCTGTAAGGAAATTTTGGGGTAGTTTTCTAATCTATGCACAGCATCTGACTGAAACCCAAGCTTGATGCATAATGAATAACACGAAATAAAAGATGAAAAAGTTGCAGACACCTGGGCACCATCTGTGTCAGGAAAGTTCTGTGTTTCTTTTCCCTTTTCCTTTCTCTGCCCATCCTACTTTTCCCTCCCTCCTGTGTGTTCATGGTAAGAAACACCCTTTTAGCGAGAGCTGCTGTTGCCACTAAAAACGTCTGTAGAACAGTTGACACAGTACGACAATCTTAGAATTTTCCCCAAACCCCTTTTCTTCTTCTTCTACTTCATCTTTTTTTGTTGGATTTTGACATAAGCACTTTTTTTGTACTGGTAGAGAGAGTTAAAGGGTTTGTGTGGGATGAGTCATAGACAGGGAGGGGAACACAGTGATATACTCCATCATCTTCTTTCCTTCTCAATCCCCTTTCAATGACTTTAGCGATAAAGGTACTAGCGCTGCCCTGAAAATGAATGAAAAGCAGTCTACATCCGAAATGGACGTTCTGTCCATCCTTTTTGGGACTTCAACAGCTTTTCATAAAAATATTATTCTGTGCAGTTGGACGAGAAAAACGAACATTGTTTGTTTTGCTGATTTTTTTTATTTTATTTTTAATTTAATTTTTTTTAGCTTAAATATACATGTTTGTGATAGATTTTTATACCAGTGAACTTTGTTCTTTTTATTTTCCAAACTCTGATGCATACAGGGGAAAAAACTGCTTCTGTGTGGCTGAGATTCAGCAATTTTTCCAGACTACTGGATTTTGAGTAGTTTTTCTTATAACTGCAGTGCTGCCTCATCATATTTTGATGCCTGGTGCTTTGGTCTAAAGAAGAGAGTAGACTGAGTTTTTGCGGGCACATTCACAGACATTGTATTTGTATTAACATATACCATTAACAGTCTTTAATCGTTTGCACAACTCCTTTGCAAGGCGAAAAAGGAAATGTACAAATCTGATGAGAGTTTCAAACACAACATTGTGCCTTCCACAGAGCAGACAAAAGGGTATCCATAAATAGGATAGGAGGAGTTGCAGAGAATATTTTGGCAGGGCTCATACTGTGGAAGATCCGAAATGACACAAAGGTAATCCTATAAAACCCCAACTGCAGGGGGGTTACTTGTCGGAGTGAGTACTCGCAAGCATTAAAGATCTTTAACCATACTGCAGTGCTGTTAGGGCTGAGCTCATTTTTAACCTTGTATGTAGGAAACATACACTGTAGTGTAGTTTGGCCTTTTCTAACTGTTGTGATGAATTTACAAAATCAAAAAAAAGAAAAGAAAAAAAACGTAGAAGGTAATTTTTTTAATTATTATTTTTCAAAGCAAAGTGGTAGAATTTAACATCAATAGCAAACCAAAGTCAAACAGTCTATTTGTGTTAGAGGTTAAAGTTAAACTGCCTTCAGTTGGATCTGCCCATTAAATTTTAATCACATCTTGAACCCTGGATTCCCTGAGAGTTTGTAAAACACTGTAGCACTCTGTTATGGATCCAACTTGTGATGTAAAAATATATTTTTCAATTTTATATTTTTCCTGAATAGTTTGAGGCTGAAGACATGGTGGGTGAAGAGTTAGCAACAAGGTTATGATAATTAATTAAAACGAAATGAAAATAATAGCCAGGAACAAAACATTTTGGTCGCCTAAGATGAAAACTAAAATTAAGATTATATAATTTTGGAAAAGTAAATAACTAAATAAAAAAATATATCTATAAGGGTAATTTTTAGTATTTGTTAATTTGGTAAAATATGATTAAGTGTTTATTGACACTTTACGGTTCTACAAGACTGTAAATCATCTGCTTTTCAAAACTTTCTGTGTTTGTATTCTAATACCCAGATCTTGCCCCTTTAAATATACTATATATTATATTTATATATCAGTCATATCCAGTCATGACCACTATCATTAAAACAACCAAACAAACAAAAAACATTATTTCCATTTGTAGACATATATATATTTGCTGGTATATGTCACCACTCGTACATGAAAGGTTAGATATGGGCATTAAAAACAGGACAAGGATCAGATGGGGTGGAACTGGGTTGATCAGTTATTACTGCAGGTCACTGACCAGCCTCTAGGTCAGTGTGCCTGGAGCTTTAGCAATCGATTTCACAGCGATTTCCAGCAACCACTTTCAAAAATATGCATATTCTACTGCTTATGTGTTACCTTTAGGTTCCTCAATGCCATTGTCTTGAAACAAGCTACTGAAGTGAATGGAGCATCATGTATTGATTGTTACTGATGCTGTTGAAGGTGCAGTCATTAACCCTGTCAGAGAGAAAGATTGCAATGCTTTGCCAGGCTTGAAGGAAACCAACATACGCAGCGCATCAAACTCCACTTGACTCACCTTCCAAATGATCTGTGCTTTGTGTTGATGGCAGGAGTTGTGGGTTGTTGCTTGTCATTGGACGACCTCCTTGAATGATGACAATGTCTGCTTTATTGCTCATACCTTGTGTCTCATCTACGCTGCAGTGCCCCTCTGGACGAGCGTGTTTTCCAAGTTGAATTGTTGTCATTTCAGTTTCAGCCCTGGAAAATGATGCTTGGAGTGTAATGGAACATTGCACATAAGTCACGAACAGCAAAAATGGAATATTGAAAAATGAAAGCGTCTATGTGTGTTGGGTGTCAGGTGAATCCCTGCTTCTGGAGAAATATTAGATTGCATCGTGCCAAGGAGATGGATAACATTTTTCTGGGGAACTTGAGGATAATGACAGGGTAAAACAGCATATCTTTCTCATTTGGATTCAGAAGAAGAGTTTGCCTATTTGTCATGAAATGCGTGCAGAACATTCAACGTAAATTTGCTGTATGTCTCCTTTTGCAGATCATAATATGTTGAAGATTATTGAAGGAGCACATTTGGCCTGTGTCCTGAAAAAACATCCTGCACTAGATTCTGTCCTGCACCTCTTTCCAGAGAATGTCCTTGTATCCGGGGAAGAGAACATTCCTGGACTAGTAGCTTCCCCGACAGGTAAACTTTACATCACTGAGAAATTTTAGGATCTTAAGGGCCTTTTAAATAGGACATGCTGCGCCCTGAAACCCATTCTTTTCCTTTGCTTGCACCACCAAACAATAATTGTCACTCACCCAACTTTGACTGCTACATGCTGTGACATACCTTCATGCAACCAAAAGAAATGAAGCCTAGAGCTGTTCTAAATTCAACCACACAATGTACCAAAACTGAAGAAAGAAAAGTTGATTCTGTGCCTATTTGAGTTCAATAAACTTTATGACATAAGTTTATGTGCATGTAAGGACCTCGGGAGGAAAGCAGTGTGTTGTGGAAACGACAGTTTTCACAAGTAGGGACAGCATCTAAGCTTTCTTTTTTATCGATGTGAGATACTGTACATGTTTTGAATGACTGGGAGCAGGCGCATCTAGTACATAGCGAGGAGTACTCACGTGTACTTAGTTATGCACTCCTCGTCAGAGTTTGTGTTAATATGTCAGCCTGCAAGAGTACAAAGCAGCATGTCAGTTAAAATACGTATGAATATTCATTGTGTGAACTACTTTAGAAAAATATTGATATGTTTTGAGATCAGCGTAAGACGAAAGCTCCCTAATGAATTGAATATCTGTAAGTCTGAGTTTTGGTTTTTACAGCTGGGTGAATTCAAATTGTTTGCCTTCAGCTTATGTGGCTGGATTGTTACTCTCATTAAGATTATTTTAAACACATTAAATCCTAATGACTGTCATGAGGCCTGTGAGCAGGACAAGTTACTTGTTAGTCATTGTCTTGACTAATCAGCCTACTTTTGCCTTTTACCCATTTATTCAATATATGCTTCTACAGACACCCCCCCCCCCCCCAATAAGGTTGGCTGTTAATGTGGTGTGCCTTTGCCCATCTTAAAGCGTCAGTTCACTTATGAAGTACAAGACCTTATAAAGTTTCAGAGAGAAGGATAAAGCCCCAAACACACCACAAGCCTAGAGAGTGTTTAGGACCATCTGGTAACTGGTCACAAGAGAAAAATGCGTAATCCTCATTTGGCTGGCGAGTGGTTGCTGCAGGTTGCTTGGTGTTGCTAGGTGAAGTTGGTTGCACAGAAGAATATGATGCTTCATGGAAAACTCCTTGCAATTGCTTTGCTCACTAGCAAATTGCTGTGGTCACTCACATTCTTCAAGAAGGATTCCAGCTTGTCTGCAAACACTTGCTAAATAGTTGCAGAACAGTAGTGAAAGTGAAAAGTGTTACACAAACAAAAAACAGAGACCGTTAACCTTCAAAAAAAATGTTGCACCTTTTGAAACATGTTAGCTTTAGTGGGAAGTTACAGCAAATATTCTTTTTTTTCAGTCAACCTTTTCAACTTTTGCAGTAGTTTACAAACAAGTTGGCCTCTTCCATGTAAATGAGTGGCTGCTGCAATTTTCTAGTATCCAAAGCAATCATGAGGTTTTTGTTGTAGCACCCTCTTTGTGACCGATTTCACCTAGCAACTGCAGCAAGATCGGGGGGTTAGGCCTGGGGGACTGAGGCCTCAACACCTTAGTTCAGTGGAAAGTAAAAGGGGCAAAAGTGAGCCTAAAGAGCATAATTGTGCAGCTACTTACCAGTTAGTAAAGTATTGTGACAGATTGAGAATTTTATTGGGTGTACCTGCACTCATGTGTACTACAGATTGTGTGTACTTGTTGCACATTTTGTCCCCTTTCAACACCCCAGTGAGTTTAGAGTTGGAGTGATGTCACCTGAGTAATATGACACTGCTCAGTCAAAATCATTTAACATGTCATGTCTGATCTTATATTATATAGATCAACCGCTTCTCACTTTTCTCCTTCAAGCTGTCACAATAACATACGGGACATTCATCATAGTTATTCCCTTTTTTACAAACTTAGTTCCATCAGAAGTTGAAATGTCTGCAGTACTTAGAAAGTGAGTTTCTAAGGGGGAATGTAATGAAGTCTGACAGTGCAGAGCTATAATCATTGGGAGTCAGTGGGAGGTATGGTAGCAGGCTAATCCTCTTCATGTTCTGGGGCTGTGAGCAGCAGAGACCTAAGCTGCCTTTTAAGACCACAGCCACTGGCTTGATATTCACACTGCATTCAGAACAGTCCAACTCTGCGCTCCTGAGACAAGGGCTGCAATGAAATGCTCAGTGGCTGCATTACTCTTGAAGAGATTACAATCACACTGGCTATTTACTCTTTGTTGTGTCTGAAAGGGGTGATTGTGGATTCAGACTTTCTTACCTCGTCTGTTTGCTGCAGTGCTTTCTTCATTCAGTTCGGGTTCAATTAATGCCAAGTATCCAAAAGGAAACTGTTTTTGTCTGGTTTTTCTGACAGAAGCATTTCAGTCTTTCTCTGGTTTAAATATTCCAGTGACTGGGATTAGAAAGCTTTCCACAAAGCATTAAAGAAATAGATGTACTAAAAAAGGACTGAAATTCCTGATCCAGCTCATGGATACGCCTATGACAAAGAAGGGAATATGATAATCAACAATATATATATATATATATATATATATATATATATATATATATATATATATATATATATATATATATATATATATATATGTGTATATATATATATATATATATATATATGTGTATATATATATATATATATATATATATATATATATATATATATATATATATATATATATATGTGTATATATATATATATATATATATATATATATATATATATATCAGAATCAGAATCAGAATACTTTATTGATCCCTGGGGGAAATTATTTTTTGTTACAGTGCTCCATTTTAAACCAACATTAAGACAAGACAGACAATACGCTAACTAAGAATAGTACAATATATGAATATATATACATACATACATACATAAGTCACTCATAAATAAATAGTTGGAAAAGAAACATGTGTAGCTGTAGCAGCAAACAGTGTGTTAAGTGGATGCGTTGTACAGGGAGATGGCCACAGGCAGGAATGATTTCCTGTGTCGTTCAGTGGTGCTTTTCGGTAATCTCAGTCTCTCACTGAATGAGCTCCTGTGACTGACCAACATGTCATGGAGTGGGTGGGAGGTGTTATCCAACATTGTCTTTATCTTGGACAGCATCCGCCTCTCCGACACCACCTTGAGGGAGTCCAGCTCCATCCCCACAACATTGCTGGCCTTACGGATCAGTTTATTAAGTCTGTTGGCATCTGCGACCCTCAGCCTGCTCCCCCAGCATGCAACAGCATAGAGGATCGCACTGGCCACCACAGACTCATAGAAAATCCTCAGCATTTTCTGGCAGATGTTGAAGGACCTCAGTCGCCTCAAAAAATAGAGACGACTCTGGCCCTTCCTGTAAAGTGCTGTGGTGTTTTTAGCCCAGTCCAGTTTATTGTCAATGTGTACTCCAAGGTATTTATAGTCCTCCACAATGTCAACACTGACCCCCTGGATTGAAACAGGGGTCAAGTGTTTCCTGGTCTTCCTGAAGTCCACGATCAGTTCCTTGGTCTTTGCCACGTTGAGCTGCAGATGATTCTGCTCACACCACGTGACAAAGGAGTCGACCACAGCCCGGTACTCTGTCTCATCATCCCTGCTGATGCATCCAACCACCGCAGAGTCATCAGAAAACTTCTGAAGATGGCAGGTCTCTGTGCAGTGGCTGAAGTCTGTGGTGTAGAGGGTGAAGAGGAAGGGGGAGAGGACAGTCCCCTGTGGTGCCCCTGTGTTGCTGATCACCTTGTCAGACACACACTGTGGGAGACGTACATATTGTGGTCTTCCTGTCAGGTAATCAACAATCCAGGACACCAGAGAAGCATCCACCTGCATCGCTGCTAACTTATCACCCAGGAGGGTCGGCCTGATGGTGTTGAAAGCACTGGAAAAGTCAAAAAACATGACCCTCACAGTGCTCGCCGGCTGGTCCAGATGGGTGTAGACACGATTGAGCAGGTAGATGATGGCGTCCTCTGTTCCGAGACGAGGCTGATAAGCGAACTGAAGGGGATCCAGATGTGGTCTTACTATGGGTCGCAGCTGGTCCAGGATGAGCCTTTCCAGGGTCTTCATGATGTGGGAGGTCAGTGCCACGGGCCTGTAATCCTGGGGGCCACTGGGACGAGGCGTCTTTGGTACAGGGACGAGGCATGATGTCTTCCACATCACCGGGACCCTCTGCAGACTCAGACTCAGCATAAACAGTTTATGAAAGACTCCACACAGCTGGGGGGCACAGGCCTTGAGGACAAGGGGACTCACTCCGTCTGGTCCAGCAGACTTGCCTGAGTGAAGTCTCCTCATTTGCATCTCAACCTGGTATTGAGTGAAGGTGATGGGTGGG